>NC_143387.1:37903327-38053327 GCF_980474605.1 Leiobunum rupestre
CTCGATTCAATGGAATAAAGTTTTGGATTCTACGAATGCTTTTGAAATGAGACAGTGTTGGTTTGGGATAACTGATAAAAACTTGGTGCCATTAAATGTGCTGAAATAAACCCCCTTGGAATCTTGTAGGTGTGTCAATGTAACTTTATTCCGTACAATCTGCGCGCGTACACGTTCACCCGTCTACTAACAATGTTTATTAGTTAATTATTATAATTAACCAGCGCATTGGACTTATTTGCATTGAAATCGTATTCCTATTAGCTCGTACGAATAAATTAACTACAGCGCTTTCCTAAACAGCATTTGTTTATTCAGCATTTTCGAAAACAGCGTTTTTCAAATCAGCGTTTTGTCATAACAGCGCTTGGTCCTAACTGCGTTTCTTTACATAGAATTTCCCAAAATAACAAATTGTTCAAACGGCGCTTTGTCATAACGGCGGTTCTCTAAACCTCATTTTGTCGAAACAGCGTTTCCCAAAACCGCGCTGCTTTCTATAGCAAAACGGTGCCTACGCGCCTACGGCGTGCCCGGCTAACCTAACCGTTGCGCGCTCCGCGCGCTAGCCTTGAGATAACTCCCTATATATATCGAAAATTCCCCGTAGCCGAAGAAATCGCTGTCTTGACCAAAACCGCGGTTTCAAAATCGCTAATTTGAGAAACGCTATATTCAGAAACGCTGTTTATGGAAAAAGCTGTTTTGACAAACCGTTCTACTGAGAAACGCTTAACCAAAAAACGCTGTTTTAACAAAGCGCCGTACGCTAGGCACGATACCATCCAAAGAGACAGGAGAATCGAAGACTGGAAATATTATGTCGTAGTAAAAACTGTGGACTGTAGGACCTTTGTAACATCGCGATTTAAAAATGTTTTCCCAATGTATGCTAAATTAATCCTACCGTAAAAGTTTACTAGCGCGTAGACTAAATTTAGAGACTGATAGAGTTTGTAATCTTCAAAATTAAATTTTATTTTCTTATCTATATTCGCAAACACAATGTACTAGCCGTAAATAAAATTGTAGCTCTGGCAAATCGAAAACGGGGAATATTTTTCGAACTCGCCTCTAGCGCTTTCTTTAAAGTTTATGGGAAACAGCTTCCAGCAATAAAAGAAATGGGAATTTGTACTTGTATACGAGCGATACGTAGAAGCGGTTCTTTTCGCTCTTTGCATTCTTCATTTTTTTATTTTCTGGATGCACTATTCGTCGGCGGTGGCGGCGCCAAACGAAAAAAGAAGGGATACGAAAACAAAGGCGAGCAGTAACGGTTTCTTCTTCCGCGAAACACTTTTTTCGCTATCTCTCTCTCTCTCTCTCTCTCTGCGCGTCTTGAGGGGGGAAAAACACTGAATTTGAATCCATTTATTTAAAGCAAAGTAACGCTTTTTTTACTGTACTCGTAAAAGCGGCTATCTTCTGGGCAATTAAGCCAGCGAAAATTATTGTTTACCGTTAGAAAAGGCTTTTTGATCGAGAAAGTGGTTTTCTTGAGATGAGTTCTTACTTTTTACCTTCGAAAAGTGAGGTTGCGCGGAGCTCTCTTGACGTACGCTATATTTAAGCTTATGTTAATACGGAGAATTGCGAAAATTTACATTAGGGATTTTTTTTAATAATTTTCCATTAGCCGTTGAAATCTTTGAGCGGATTAGCAGCGCGCCCGGAATTTTCTCGTTCGCGAGAAATGTTTTTTAGCATAAACCAAATAAAGAACGGAAAATATTATACGTAAGTAAGTATTTCCCGAATATATTCAGATTTGACGTGAATTTGACTTTCAAAGGTTTTAAAAGCGGCCGTCATGGAAATGTGGGTACTTAGAGCCGACTCGGCTCTCGTGCCCGAAACGACCACGAGACGGAAGAAAAATTTCCCATTGAGATTTTATATCGGTAAAGTCCCGAATAAAAAATACCCTATAAATATTTTGATGAGAAACCCGAGGTCCAACGTCGGAAATACGTAAGCCTACCATACGCCAGTCGTCAGAGTTAAAAAGACACCTTTATCAGTAAAAGAACTACGCGTAGAGGACAATCGGTTTGGACTTGAGGCTCGGGATACCGAGGATTTGCTTTTATTAACTTTTACGATCTCTTCTACATTTTTTTATTCTTAAACGAGGGACTAACTTTGGAAACGCCAGTTTAAATGGTGCTACCTCGTGGGAGCCCCTCTTTTAAACCATTTCCAGTGGCTTTAAAAACGCGGGTGAAACGCGTAAATCTCCGTGAATTGTAAATACAAGCGATACCAGGGTATTAAATATACATCAATGAGAAAGATGGGGTAAACCTCGGACCCCGCATCCCTTGATTCCCTTCCTAGTAAGGTTTATAAATTGGTTATATCTTTATACGCGCTAAAGAACGTTTCTGTGTAGAGAATTGGGGATTTCCGCGGCCGACTTTCTTTCGATGAGACGTTTAACGTCCTTATCCCTCGAGAGAAATGAGACAAGAAGTGTGCGAAAGAAATAGCTTGTTTTTTTAAAGCGGGCCTCGAAGTTGCTAAGAACTCCTGGCGAAAAAACCCTGACGTTTGCGTAGTTGGTACGGTTTCAAATATACCGGCGCGGTGTCGTATATCGCAAACCCGGAACTTTTTTTTCGCCGACTCTATTACCATCTCTCGGGGCACCAGAATTTACAAACGCCATTATATAAACGCTTTTTATTGATCTCAACGTACTTTGTACGGTGTTTGGGAGATGTAAGAGAAAAACCTTTTGAAAAAATAATCCCGCGTAGAGATCGCGGAATTTGCGCCTTTGCGAGATTGTGAAAAAAAGTTGCTTATCCCATATTAAACTATGTCTTTAAAGAGGAGTTTTAAATGTTTAATTTGTTTAATTAATATTTGAAATCAGAGCGGTCTTAGTAATAATAATCAGCTATGCTAATAACCAAGGCCTAAGTCATCGAGCGTCTTTTATAGTCATTAATTCAGGTGGCCGGGTTACAATGCGTAGGAGGGTGGTGGCAAGCCCTGCATGCCACGAGATCGAGCCAACAGCTCCCTACATTAACTATTACCGTTAACCTCGACAAGTTATTATGGAAGGGGAAACCAAAGAACTCGGGGGAAAACCCCTTAAACCAGTGGGGAGAGAACTTGCAAACTCAACGCGGAAGGAGTCGTTCCGAGTTTTCACCCACAAGCTGGGATCGAACCCGGCTCCTCTTGCTGCGAGGCGAAAGTGCTAACCACTCCGCCACCCCACTTTGCTAAATACTATTGAACAATTTTTCTTTTAATCGAATTTAAAGAGCATCTAACATTTCTGAAACTAAAACTCTGAAACTAAAACTATTTTGTAGACTGTTTATCCAAAACAAAGTAAATCCCTTCGCTGCCCAATTTAAGAAGTCCATTCGCTTCGACTCCGAGGCAATCGTCAAATGTAAAGATTTTGTTTTTCCAATTTTATTATTTCAACAAATTTTTTATTTTTCGGAATCCGGTACTAATGTACTTTATCTCCAAAAACTATTTCCCAGGACATTATCATTTACTTTCATATTGGCAAATCCTGGCAATAATCGTAGGCGGTAGAACTGTTACATAACCAAACTACCATCCAAACAGTTCGTTGCGCGTTTGTACCACGAATACCATTTGGCAATATTTTGATTGTGGAATATTCGAAACGGGTAGAAACCAAGATGAAGATGGCGCTCGCGAATTACTCGGGCTTTGGCGAGCGCTTTTTGATTTTTCTAAATATTTTCGGTCGGTGTCGTTTGGAAAGGCTTCCGACTCCCAGTCCAATAACGGCGAATTCTCTGACCTCACATGCTTCATATTTGGAAATAGGTCCGGAAGGATCCAATGGCCGTAATATTTTCTTTTCGTTATTTTCGTCGAACCGTGACGGGGGCCAAAGGACAGAGAGAGAAGGGACAGGGACACACGCTGCCGTAGAAACAAAAGAGCTTCTCGCCATAAATATGTCGCCTCGGAGAGTGCAAACATACATTTCGATAATTCCAGCCGTATTTCTCGCGGGCCGCGGCTTTATTTAGACTTTCTTCGATGTAATCCCGGGCCATGCCACCACGAAAATCGATACGTCGAGGCACGTCCCGCGGGAGCCTAACTCCTCTTCGATATATACGGCCCGGAGCGCAACTTTTGAAAGAACCAACGAAAGATTTTTATATATATATATATATATATATATATATATATATATATATATATATATATATATATATGTATATATATATATATGTATATATATATATATATATATATATATATATATATATATATATATATATATATATATTACACCGTATATATATATATATATATATACGGTGTAATAAAAATAAAGGGTACGTGAAATGAGAAATGTCTTCTTCGTTAATAAATTTACGTCCCACAAGATCGCGATATTGATCTCGTATACCAAAATATAGGTTGCTTCGTGGCGAGAATTGCAGATCTGAAGACAACAATTTAGTGGTATTTTGCCCGAAGATAGTGTCGAAGTTTCAACTGGAACTTATAGGCAAACACTCTCAAGTAGGGGCGTAGGAACCGGGAAATTTTTAAATTTCCCAACCCCCAAACGTACGGTTTTAAGTGATAATTAAATAATTTTGCAGTTTTTAGTGAAGTTTGTAGAAAATGGTTTTATTTCACTACCAAAAACGAATATTGTTTATTTTTGTGTAATAATATTATATGAAGTTTGTAAAATCTAATATAATGTTTTGAAATTCCGTATTAAAAAGGCAATAAATATTTGGGACGGTCCAAAAATATCAAACCTTAGGTGTTTTTATTTCTCCGAAAGGCCTCATTTTCAGAATACTGGGGGTTCTGACCCATTTTACCATCCCCCCTGACTCAGAAACCTTGCTACGCCCCTTCCACGAAACGATGAAGACCTAAATGAAACCGTTCGGATGCTAAAAGGATTAGCTTCATTAGTATTTAATTGTCTAAAATCGTAATAAAAGAGATTAGCTTATAAAATAGACTCGCAGAAAAAAAGGATTAAAATTTAATGTTCAGTTATTTCAATTTGAATAAATTTTAGAAATGACGTAATGCAGCTGCGCCACCTAACGCTACTGGCGAGAAATGCGGATACCTCTAATCTAAGATAAATCGTGTTTTTTCTTTTTTCCACTTCTCGCTGCGTATTATAATTCTACAGCCATCCGCTATCCATTTCTGTCGCTAGGAGTAGGCCACTCAAGGAAAATGGGGGTCACAAAGGTTTTGGCGGAGGATGCGTGAGCTTTTGCGTTTTAGCTAATTGTGGGTGGAGTACTGATTTACTTATTACAAATTATATATCATTTTAAAGATAAAAAAACTTCCCTATCGTTTTTCATATAAAGAAAGAACAGTCAAATTTTAATGACCTCTGTAATATGTGTTAGATCACCACAATTTTCTTTATTTCTTGAACAGGTTTCGAGGAAGTCCGATGTGCCTGCAGAAAAACGCGACCGCTTTGGGTTTGAAGGGATCGGCGCACGAAAATTTCAGCAAAGACCACCTTGTGTATCCAGACCAGTCTACCGACGCTATCGTCTATGTAACGGTAAGTTACTCTTATTTAGCAATATCATGTATCGTTGTAATGCAGGCACGCTCGTACGCGAGGTGGACATATTTCAGGCACTGTTTTTCTTCGGGTAATCACGAGGCCCATACATTTCCTGACAACCTAAATACTTAACGTATAACTGATTGCTGAAACATAATGCGCGGGAAAAGTTTTTTCGTTTTTTGCCCAAGTTCATTTTCGGATACCGATAATTTTGGGACGCGTAAACTAGGAGTTTCAAAGTTCCAAATAGGGAATATCGGAAAAACGATAAAAGTCCAATTTTAGGGAATACGGCGAATATTTCGAGTCTTATCTATAAATATTAAAGAACGAACACGGCGAAAGAGTAAGGCGCGATAAACTGCCAGGTCCCAGGGCAAAAATAGCCCTTACTGCCCTCTAAAATAAGGGTAGCAATAAAGAAGAACCGGCGTCAAGACGCGCGCGGCGTGACATTTCGACGTGTACTACATTCTCTTTTATCATTCGCGGCAGTATTCTTAGACGCCAATTGGCGCTCCGGCACGCGCCCTCCGAAACTTTTAACGCTTTTGACTAAAGGGGGTAGGGGGGGGGGTGGTGAAAGGTCCTTTATTTTTACTCGCTGGTCGTTTTGCCGCCACTCCGTCATTTTTGGGAAAATAGTGTAAGCGCGTAAAAGGGTTTTTGGGGGATCCAAAGTTTACTCTTTTTTTTCTCTCACGAAGAGATACAATTTTATCTCTTCTCCGAGTCTTTACTCGGTGTCGTCTGCAACTGACAGGGTGCCAAGCCCCATCAGAAAATGCTGATGGCTAAAGCGCATAGCAAACTCGCGGCCATAGAGAGAAAAGTTCCCCGAGAGCGTATACTTACGAGTTTGGCTTGTCAAACGGAAAGGCGCGTTTTCGCGTGCCTGGCCGTGTGTGTACGCGCCCCGAGCGACGAGTGTCCCGAAGCCGACATTCAGGGACTCGCTCAGGAAAGAGATTTCTCTCTTTGACGAGTGTTTAGAAAATATGGCCCCGACCAATTGCCGACACGCGTATTTCCAGATCCGATCGATGTCTCTTATAGCTTTACAAAGAAACGCGATAACATGTCGAAAATGTTTCAGTTTATTACGTACCAAAATCAATGCGTGATAAATAATGCTTTATCCTTGACCAACCAATATTTTATTTTTAATCATTCGAATAGTTGTTTTCGTATAGAATTCTGGTTCTTCCGTGTTTACGTTTTTACTCTTATAAAAGTAAAAAGCGGAAACGTAATAAATAACTAGGTATACCCTTGGCACCACCGTCCTTAGGCCGAAGTCATCGAGCGACTTTTAAATGCTATTAATTCGAGGGGCCGCGTAGGAGGGTCGTGGCAAGCCCTTCATGCCACGTGAGCCAACGGCTCCCTACACTAACTATTACGGTAAACCTCGACCAGTTTTTATGGTAAGGGGCATACTGCTGTTTGAATTAATCTGCGAAGAAACAAGAAGATATACTTGGGTTTGTGTAGAAAATAGAAACATTTGTATACTTCGACATTTATATTTTTAATGTTATGGAAACCCCTATAATGAGTCTCTCATACACAGACTCTCAGCTTATAATAATAATAATCAGCTAGGCTAATACCCAAGGCACTACCTTAGGCCTAAGTCATCAAGCGACTTTTGAAGCCATTAATTCAGGTGGCCGGGTTAAATAGCGTGCTACGCGAGCCAACAGCTCCCTATACTAACTACTACCGTTAACCTGTACAAGTTTTTATGGAAGGGGAAACCGAAGAGCACGGGGAAATACCCCTTAAACCAGTGGGGAGAGAACTTGCAAACTCGACGCGTAAGGAGTAGTTCCGAGTTTTCACCCAGTGCCACAAGGTGGGAACCGTGGGATCGAGCCCGGCTCCTCTTACTGCGAGGCGAAAGTGCTAACCACTCCGCCACCCCACCTTGATACTTCTTTTTATATATAGGATAAGAGTTTCGTACAATTTTAAACAAAATTGTGATTCTTGGTCTGTTGAGGGAGATAAATCTTGATATTCCTAACCTCGTTTTCTTTTGTACATTTCGAACGCGGGAAGAGAGTATTAGCTAGTTCTTGAACTGGTATTAGGACAATGTAGGTTTCGTTTTACGAAACTATAAATTCTAGCGGCATTAGCATTTCATTCCACATGGCCTTTAAAATGTCTTACCAGGTGTCGTTGATTACGTTTCTCAGATACCCCCGTAAATTAAAAACTTCTTCGGATAGTTTTCATAATTGTATGATGCTCTTACATTTAAATAACAGCGCCTTATGGCCATTTCAATTATAGGATATAATTTTAATACGACGTCGTTTTTCTCTCAATAACAGTTTGCAAGAATTATTTAACAAAAAGCGTTATTTTATCTGAGAGTTTCCCCCCAAAATAGTCCTACATTTAGAACCAAAATTAGATACGCAAAGTACCAGTAGATCAGATCAAGCCATCGTTTCGTGGAAAAACGCATTGTAAATTATCCTCGTACCTGAAGTGCACGAACAATATTACGGGAAATTAACACCTCGGTTTTAAACCCCAGGACAGAAATATCCTCGTCTCCATACATTCATCTCCAGGTAAATATTTGTTGGAATAAGTATTTAAAAAAATAGTAAATTTTCTGGTTGGAATAATAATTTAACAAAATACTAAATACGTTTTCGATGAGTATTTAAAGTAAAATATTTTATTTCGGTATTTTAAAATACAAAATATTGTGTAAGTCTATTCCAAATTTCAGAAAAACTATTTTTACTGCTTTAAATCTACGCAACTCTCTTAAATCTGAAGAAGAGGGCTCTTCCCGATATCTAAGGCATTATAAATAGATGAAACCGTTTCAGGTTTTGTAAAAACAAAATATTCATTTGTTTGGGTTTCATTTTCAAGGGTAATATTTTTTCTATTTTCGTAATTGAACATCGTAGGACTTCTAGAAAACTGTCTCTAACAGAATCTCTTTCTTTATTCGGAACCCACTTAAGTTTGAATTTGAAGTGGGCTACGGAAATGGGAAAAATATGACTCTCAGATGAAAATAACAATTTTTTTTTCCAAACTACTCTAATATAGCTCGAAGGTAATCTCAGTGCAAGCGAGTAAATTGGATTTTCAAAAAGCTTATTTTTACTTGTTAATATAGTTAGCATTAGTGAGCCCAATAAACTATATTTTAATCTTGTAAACGGTACAGTGCCGCTTTTTTCCAGGGGCGTAATTTCAGGATTTTTCAGGAGGGGACAGAAAACAATTTTTCAAAACGCAAAAACGCGTCAAATTTAATTTTTTTTTGGATTTTTAATGAAAATAGTTATTGCATAATTGCTAGTGATTTTCAAGATAATCGACATAACAAAACTAATTACTAAGATATTACTTATCCTTCATACAATTCTGAGTTGGTATTAGAAAAATTCGTGAACCTTTTTAGCTCATAAAAATTCCCCCTTGCCCCACCCAAATGACGCCCCTGTCAATTTTCCACGACTTTATGGAAATTTAAGCACTAGAGAGCACCAATCAATTCCCCAAGTTTGAAAAGTATAATTTCATTGTGCCAGCATTTCATATTTTCATAATTTTTAGCTACTTAGAAATTTTCCATTTGTTTTAACACTCAGGGTATTTATCTTTTGATTTTTACAAGTTCTTTTAGCCAGATTAAACCCAGTGACGTCATTTCATGGGATTTTTCAGGAGGAGGCAACTCTTGAATATCCGAGGGTCTGGGAAAACTGATTTTTTTTTACAAGGGAAAAAAACGCGTCAAATTTAATATTTTTGGACTATAAATCGAAATAGTTATTGCGTAATTCAGGATAATAGACTGAACCAAACATTTTACCATCTTGGGGAAATGCCCACCCAAATGCCGTCCCTGTTTTGTTCTAATAACCTCATTAATGCATCAAAAAAAGATTTTCTCAGCAACATCTAATCCTTTAGCGCTTTGACTTGTTAAATTCAACAATTTTCTTCACAACATCTGATCCTTTAGCGCTTCGACTTGTTATGGAGAATGTAACAGAATATTTATCCCAGTAACAATTTATTGTTGCTCCGGGTACTCGCATAACTGACACTATTGGGGTTAGCGAGATAGTTACTTTTACTTAGCTCAAAAATCTTAGGGATGTGTTTCGGCTTAGCTACTAAGGAAATAAAACTATTCATTGAGAATTGCCATAGGTAAAATTTAATAGTTGACTCCGGAAATTAATTTCAGTAAACAAAACAAGAAATGGCGCAAAGGCCGTGAAAAGGTTATACATTCAAGTATATAGCAAATTAACCCGTAGGGTTAATGCCAGAGGCATATAAAAATGGTAACTTGACCAAAATACTAAAATAACATATTTACGAAAACAACACTAACAATGTTCTACGCCCGAAGGCCATTGGAAGTTTTTGGGTGCCGTATTATCGGCTTATAACCCGGTTGCAGACCGCTAACCATAAATTGTGGTTAACGCGGAAGTAGCGACGAATCGCCATTACGAGTTAAAGTTATACTCAAGTGAAATTAAAGGGTGCGTCCAACGAGGTAGTCCGTCGAGGGGGAGGATCGTCGGCTCCTGTTATCGCGGACCGCACATAGTTAGAGTTGGCGTCGAGGAACCGCTACCGAGAAGCACCGGTGAACACTTCGATGTCTTTATTTTAACTTTATTTTGGAGCGGTTGGTCGGTCTCTCTTGGAGAGAGAGAGAGAGAGAGACTCCAACTTCTTCCGCTTCTATTTCTAGTTGTCGTTCTCGTTCTCTAAATCACTGACTTCTGGTTTTAATCAAAAGGGGGCCGTGACCTATTTCATCCGGATCGGATATAGTGTCACTTGGACCCAATAACCTCTTGGCATCCATATTTAAATTGCCCAATAGGCCGAGGCGGGATGTACCAAGTCTAATGACCAAGGGGGTACTTAGTCTTGATTACCCCCAGGGTCAGAGGTCGGGACACTTTCGCTGGAAGTCGTTAAGTCCCGCTCACCACGCGCAAGATCCAAGGTCAGAGACCATAAATAACCACTTTAACTTTGACACATTCAATTTTTAAAAGTAATATAACAAAAAATACTTTAACATGAAAGCATCGACACCGATGCACACATTACTGGTTTTATGGCAATTCTCAATTCTTGGAATAATAGTTCGAAATGAATAATGAAACTAAGGAACTTTATGGGACTAACATTTGGGAACGGGCGGCTTATGACAATGCCTCAAAAGAAAAACAGGGGAAGGACTATCGGACCAACGACCAAAACGGGGTCGGGAATAGAGACTATGCGCACTAGTCTTCTAAACCAATTTGGGGACGACTCTGCTACAGTGCCTGGGGGCACCTTCGCGGAGACCAATTGAGAATATAATAATCGTCAGAAAGAACGGCCAGCATTAAAACTCAGGAAAGATATTTTAAACGAAACTTAAGGGGGGAGAAGCGTGAGAGGGATAATTGTTACTAAGAAAAATTAACGAAAGAGCAATATATTCCAAAACTTAATATTTTTGAATTACAAGAAAATTGTCGAATTTAACAACTAATCCTTTAGCGCTTCGACTTGTTAAATTCAACAACTTACTCTACAAAAGCTGCTCCATTAGCGCTTCGAATTGTTAAATTTCTCAATTTTCCCAGATCATCTGATCCTTTAGCGCTTCGACTTGTTAAATTTCTCAATTTTATCCAGATCATCTGATTCTTTAGCGCTACGACTTGTTAAATTCAACAATTTTCTCCACAACCTCGGATCCTTTAGCGCTACGACTTGTTAAATTCAACCATTTTCTCCACAACCTCGGATCCTTTAGCGCTACGACTTGTTAAATTCAACAATTTTCTCCACAACCTCGGATCCTTTAGCGCTACGACTTGTTAAATTCAACAATTTTCTCCACAACCTCGGATCCTTTAGCGCTACGACTTGTTAAATTCAACAATTTAGCGCAAGTAGCCATTGCACTTCTAAAACCTTTTTTGTAAGTACGTTTATCCTGAATTATGCGTTATTGACATCAGTATTAGAAAGCGAATTTTAACTAGCACATATCATATGTGGATGCCAGAGGTAATCTTCTTCGTTATTTTCTGCTTCTACACATCAGTGTCCGTAACTTCGCTATAATCATCTTCGCCTTCAGTAATAGACAGGACAAACCCGCACCAGAAAATGGCCCGAAAACGTGAACAGGGAAACTTGTACACACAAAGACGTCTACATCCCTACAAGTTCCGCCGTTCGCGTTTTCCTATGCTGGCTTACTTAACCTCTCTATTATCATTGTTTTCAATTTCATTATCCAAATCGAAAGATTCAGAAATCGCAATTCTTTCTCCATTTTCCTGAAACGCGTTGACCAAATTAAATCCATTATCTGTAACAGTAAAACATATTTTCTGAATGTCTATATTGTGTCTGGAGAAAATGTTTATAAGCATTTCTGAAATTTTGTCACTTTTGTGACTGTCTTTTAATCGTTTACGGATCAAAACAACAGAGACAATGTCAATCCAATGACCAGTGACATGTGTCAGAATTTATAGCCCGGTGTACCGGTAAGATTGAAACCACACCACCGGAGGTCTATCATCAGAATGCGTCCACAAGTCCGGACAGGTGACAAAACCAGCATGGGTAGCAGAACCCTACTACTGACGGACGCACCCTCGACGCAAGCCGCTCAACTCAGCAGAAGGTGGAGCAATGGTTCGACCAGCTCGCCACTTCGCACACAGCAGTGGGATCGAGAGCGGACGCTCTGGCAACTCCGGCTGACACTCTACCTAGGAAGGTAGAGAGCCAAACCCTTTGGAAAGAGCTCCTAAAGGGGAACGACGAGCACACAGCAGCCCAAGTAACCCGGCACAGCTGGCACCGGAGATCCCGGTGGACTCCAAAAGGCCGGGAAACAGGGCCGCCGTGCCCGCATATGGAGGCCCTCCGCCCCACAGCAGGCTACCCAATCCGCCGAGGCGGCCAGTTTGCCTGTACCCTCTCCGTTAGCGTGGGCCGAAGCCGAGTATCCAGCCCACACCTAACCGAAATCAGAGGTGGAGATAGGACCATTTGGACGGAGCTAACATCTCCCAGTGCACCACTGCCCTTACGGGTTACAAGAGCCGGACCCCGAATCCCCGGTAAAGCCACCAGTTATTGCACACTCCGACCCCTTGAGGGCCAATGACCAGTGACACCCGTTAAATCTTTTTATTTGTATTCCAATATCACCTGTGGTACACTGGCTCGTTATATTCTTAATTACATGTTCTGGATTGAGCGCAATAAATTAACCTCGGAGTTTAACTCTTGTACCAATTCTTTAAATGCGCTTTTTTCCACAGGTCAACGAGAGTAAACGTCTTTTAGAATGTAGATCACGTGAGCCTATCAACGTATTCTTGATCAGTTTTAGTTTTATTTTCAGATGGTCCATGAAAGTCTAAAATTGGTTTTGGTTGTTTTCGTTTGCCAGAGGTATTATCAAATAATTTAAATCAGAATATACGTAACCTTTTGCTTTAACGTAACTACTTTAAAATTGGAATTCTCTGACGCTGAGACTTATCCATTTTAACACCATAGATAAACTGCGGGCAAAGAATGTTCTCTTCCATAAGCACAGCTCAGAATCACTTTTCCGCTAGGAAACATTTTAGTTCCTGCCAGTACAGTTAACGCGCGCATTCTCGAGTTAAACCTAGAGTATATGCATTTCGGGAAGCGAGTCGCGATTACGTGCCGATATTCAACATAATCCTACTCTTTAGTACGAGAAACGACTCACCGGAATAACGCGCCTATTCTCGCTCTGTTGAGGATTAAATTCAGAATAAAAATGGAAAAGGGTCGTAGAAATAGTAACTTATGTGGGATTATAATATGATTATTGTTAAAAATATTTCCATTTTTAAATTTTGGTATTTTGAAACCAAATACTACAAAATAGTATATAAAATAAAATACTAAATATTTGTAAAAATTATTTAAACAGAAATACTAAATATTTGTAAAAATTATTTAAACTAAAATACTAAATATTTGTAAAAATTATTTAAACAGAAATACTAAATATTTGTAAAATTTATTTAAACTAAAATACTAAATATTTATAAAAATTATTTAAACTAAAATACTAAATATTTCTAAAAATTATTTAAACTAAAATACTAAATATTTGTAAAAATTATTTAAACAAAAATACTTAATATTTCTAAAAATTATTTAAACAAAAATACTAAATATTTGTAAAAATTATTTAAACAGAAATACTAAATATTTTAAAAAAATGTAAAATAAAATACTAAATATTTTAAAAAAATATAAAATAAAATACTAATTACTTTAAAAAAATGTAAAGTAAAATACTAAATACTTTAAAAAAATGTAAAATAAAATACGAAATAATAATAATAATTTTTAACAATTATCATATTTAAAATAAAATACGGAATACTTTTAAAAAAGATTTAAAATAAAATGCTAAATAATATTTTAAATTATTTAAAATAAAATACTAAATACTTTTTTAAATATATATAAAATAAACACGAAATACTATTTACAAATATTCAAAATAAAATACTAAATACTTTTTAAAAGATATTTTAAATAAATTACTAAATACTTTAAAAAAATGTAAAATAAAATACTAAATACTTTAAAAAATGTAAAATAATATACTAAATACTTTATAAATATGTGAAATAAAATACTAAATACTTTAAAAAAATGTAAAATAAAATACTAAATACTTTAAAAAAATGTAAAATAAAATACTAAATACTTTAAAAAATGTAAAATAAAATACTAAATACTTTAAAAAAATGTAAAATAAAATACTAAATACTTTAAAAAAATGTAAAATAAAATAATAAATACTTTAAAAAAATGTAAAATAAAATAATAAATACTTTAAAAAAATGTAAAATAAAATACTAAATATTTTAAAAAAATGTAAAATAAAATACTAATTACTTTAAAAAACTGTAAAATAAAATACTAAATACTTTAAAAAAATGTAAAGTAAAATACTAAATACTTTAAAAAAATGTAAAATAAAATACTAAATTCTTTAAAAAAACGTAAAATAAAATACTAAATACTTTAAATGAATGTAAAGTAAAATACTAAATACTTTAAATGAATGTAAAGTAAAATACTAAATACTTTAAAAAATGTAAAATAAAATACGAAATAATAATAATAATAATAATTTTTAATAATTATCATATTTAAAATAAAATACAGAATACCTTTAAAAAAGATTTAAAATAAAATGCTTAATATTTTTTTTAATTATTTAAAATAAAATACTAAATACTTTTTTAAATATATTTAAAATAAACACGAAATACTATTTACAAGTATTTAAAAAAACACGAAATACTATTTACAAGTATTCAAAATAAAATACTAAATACTTTTTAAGAGATATTTTAAATAAATTACTAAATACTTTAAAAAAATGTAAAATAAAATACTAAATACTTTAAAAATGTAAAATACAATACTAAATACTTTAAAAAAATTTAAAATAAAATACTAAATACTTTAAAAAAATGTAAAATACAATACTAAATACTTTAAAAAAATTTAAAATAAAATACTAAATACTTTAAAAAAATGTAAAATAAAATACTAAATACTTTAAAAAATGTAAAATAAAATACTAAATACTTTAAAAAAATGTAAAATATAATACTAAACAGTTTAAAAAAATGTAAAATAAAATACTAAATACTTTAAAAAATGTAAAATAAAATACTAAATACTTTAAAAAAATGTTAAATAAAGTACTAAATAGTTTTAATAAAGAATTTAAAATACAAGTATTTAAAATACTAACTAACACAGCCCACCACGAATAACTAATTTCTTTTTATTGTAACTCTGTATTTACAATGGACGAGACATGAAATGACGGAAAAACATTGTGTTTGATTGTAAAGGTGCCCCTATTATAGCTACAGCTATGATGTGATTTGGAAATCGTTCTAATTTCTTTATATTTGAAATAAAATGCAAACCAACACATGAAATTTGTTAAACTTTCTAAAGGCTCACGAGTCACTTTGTTGACTTAGCCCATCAACCATTTGAAAAAAAAACAACTAATAAAAAATTATTGGATTTGATGATTTGACATTTTCAAGTAATGAAGGTAACGATTTTACCAACCTTGGAAGGTAACCAAAAAATATAAAAGACGAAGGGAATAATGGAAGAAATTCACTTGAAAACCTCCATTGTGTCCATCTCAATCAAATTACCCCATGTAAGATTTGGAGTCTAAATAAATCGAAGAAACGCAGGCACTTTCTAAACAAGTATTTCTTTTATTCGTTCTTTTACATATTAGGTTATATATATTACCTATTTCGGAATTTAAATAATTATCATCTAAAGTACGTCGCAAGGATAATAAAATTTTCTTACAAAGTAGTTCTTTTTAAAATTAAAAAAACAACTATAAAAACTAGTTTCACGATTTTGTAATTGTTTCCTCAAGTTGTGAGGTTTCGCCTTCGAAGAATATATTTTTTCAAGAATGGTGAAAAATCACATCCTGATATATAAGTATATGTATTTGTACCCCGCTGCTCCGCCTTAAGCACTACAGCGGCCACCTAAAACAACCAGCCTCGGACAAAAGTGCGCTTTGCGAAACAACGTTCGGCCAGTGAGACAGCCATTTTGACCGCCTCACATATAGCAAACAAACGCCCTCATCACGGCCCAACAAAAGGCGACACCATGGGCTGCCCGAGACCCACCCTCGCACAGCTGAGGACTAGAGTGGCTTCCTCTTCCACTGCAAACTACCCTCCTTAGTAGGTCACAGAATGACGAGTGTGGAACACCCATGAGGTTCCAGTGACCCAGCGCCCCGATCACATGACCTTGAGAGCCGGGTATGGAGCCCCCCACAGGCTCCAGTGACCCAGCGCCCCGATCACATGACCTTGAGAGCCGGGTATGGAGCCCCCCACAGGCTCCAGTGACCCCATCACACCACTAGATAGGGACAAAATATATAGTTCCAAGATTTTAGCGGGTGGAGTATGCTTAAAGCAGAAATGTAATAGAGTGAACAAAGAATATGCGCGCAGCGACCTGTTTGCCTCCTCGTTATTCCCACAAGAAAAACCACGCCCCCTGCCTTTCCCCGTGTAGTTTTTGCCCGAGTAAGGGGGGGAAGTTACTCCATGTACAATCGCATACTCTATCTCTGTTCGTATCGTTTATTCCCATTCGACCGAAATCCCATTCGACCGAATCCCATTCGACCGAATCCCATTCGACCGAATCCCATTCGACCGAATCCCATTCGACCGAAATAATTTTAAAATGTAGCCCAATTGGCGGGGTGATTTGGTATTTTATTTATAAGGTATGTACTATCGAAGATCCATGTTTAGGTTAGGTTAGGTTAGGTTAGGTTAGAGTTGGTTAAGTTTACTATTTCAGTTTTGGTTCAGTTACTTTTCTTGACTAGGTGAAGATAAAAATATAATTCATGCTCATTCCATTTTATTTTCCGCTCCATTGCAAACGACTTCAGTAACTAAATTGAAAACATAGCAAAAGCCAATTTATATAGCAGCGTTCGGTCGAATGGGACACATAAAAGCGTTCGGTCGAATGGGACACATAAAAACCGCACGTTTCGGTGGAATTTGGTCGAATGGGACACCTCAACAACCGCCTTCGGTCGAATGGGACTAAAGCGTTCGTATAGGTGGAGAATATCTGCCGGGAATCATGAAAGCGGAGGTTATAGTTGAGGCTTCATATTCTCAGTTCACCCGAATACATTCTTGGTTGAAGTTTGCGGGAGGATGATGATTTCCTGGACGCGTTTTCGATCGAATCTGAAGTGTTTCTTTCGACGCTAGATCTTGAGATTTCGCGGAGAAAGTACTTTTTTGGTAAAAGATTTAAGGCTACTGTATTGTGGTCTACTAAAAACTTCGAAAGGGCTAAAATTCATCAAGAATTCGAGTCTACGCTTCGCACGACATATTTCATTTTTAGCTATGTCATCTGTTTAAGTTTAACGGGTATCCATACCTCGAACTAGCAATGCCATATCCCCTAAGACTTCAAATGGTAATCCACAGAAATTTTATATCTGGTTTGGAAATTTGTATGAATATTTTATAATTTTGATGGAAAAAATTCGGTTGAAAATATTATTACAAATAAATCCTAATTAAGCCGAATACTAATCCAAGGCAGTCTCCACGCCGGCTGCTATCATTAAATTTCTAATTGCTTCCTGCAGACTGAAGGCTATCACGAGTGAAAATGCGTCGAACCGTTAAGATTTGGAAGTTAAAATGGCAGTACAAAGTGCACTCTTTCATTTGACATCGATTATTTTATTAGATTATTGCATAAGTAACATAATAACAATAAGTATGACAAATAACGAGATTTACAACCAAACTGATTTTCATAGTTATTGCGTAATCAAGATTTTTCTCAGCTAAGAGCCCTCTAGTGTCTAAAATATGCGAGACTTCCGCTAAGCCGAAATATCTGGTTTCCGATAGATAGGCGGAATATTAAAATGATAAAAATTAAAAAAAATTTATCGGCGCCACGAGCTCATGTTTTTTTATCACGCGTGATTCGCACGCGGGCTTCAAAACAAAACCAAAGGCCCTCGCGACTCCAGAACGTGCTCTCCGATATTAGGCTTAAATTTTTATCAAAAAGTAGTCATCCAAAACGGTAAGTCGCGAGTCCAAGTCACAGTTCGAAGAGAGTATCAGTGCCGAAAAAAAGGTTCGGTTAGAAAATTAGCATTAAAGCAATAGGAAGTGTCATACTTATTGTTATTATGTTACTTATGATTATTGGAATACCTGTACCGTAGTTTCCAGTTTGAATCAATATTGCAAATAAAATAAGGTTTCAAGGTTCGTAATCTATTTTCGATATTGTTTATTACCAGAAGTCTAAAATATATATCTTATGAGACTATATCTCCCTATACTGCTGATGTTAAACTCTCGAAACCTGTACCTTCGCAAGCTCTCGCGGATTTTTCTAAATGCTTTGTGGAAGAAAACGTAGTTCTTCATCATTTAACGAATTTTTAAAACTATTGCATCGGGAAAATGTTTTACTAATTAGTACATATCCATATGCAGTGTAATTTTAAAATTTTACCATTGTATTCTAGACCTTTCTGTGTTATCGTGACCGTTGGAAGGTTTTTTTTGCGAATGAAACGCCTAAGAAAATGGATTCCTGAATTTTAATAATATAAGGATATTCCTAAGTGCTGGAATAGGTGTTCCCATACTATACCGGAGGTCACGTGTAAATGTTTTTCCTACGTCACTAGCTATAGTGGTTTTTTTCGCCCGTTCTGGGTAATAATAATAATAATAATCAGCTAGGCTAATACCCAAGGCACCACCTTAGGCCTAAGTCATCAAGCGACTTTTGAAGCCTTTAATTCAGGTGGCCGGGTTACAATGCGTAGGAGGGTGGTGGCAAGCCCTGCATGCCACGCGATCGAGCCAACAGCTCCCTACACTAACTATTACCGTTAACCTCAACAAGTTTTGATCAGTTTAAAAAGTCTAGCCATATGACGTAATTTTACTTCAATTCTGTCTTGACGAAAAAAACGAGTTGGAGTAAGAAGGGAGTAGTTAAAGGTTAAAGGTTATTTACAAAAAGCTTGCCTCATGTGAAGAGGTCTAAACCCGTCATGTTTTCGTTTAAGCAGACGACAAAGCTAGATTACTCCTGCTACACCTCCTTTCGAGGAGGAGTAAAAAGTGTAACCTTAGAGCTCTGGAACAAGCGAACAAAAATCGGGACAGGGTAAATCTTACCCCGAGAACAGGCGAATAAAACGTTTTAGGGTAAAAAGTTTACACTTTTTGTCCTCGGACAAGCGAAAAAACCACCTAATTGAAGATAGAGAACACGCGCTCGAGTCGATCAAGATTTTGGAATTTGAAGTCCACGTGCGAAATGCGCGTGCCAATAAAGAACTAAAAAGCTTTATTTAATGGAAACACCTATTTGGAAAGTCAGGTATAACCGCGAATAAATCATTTATTACAATGCAATTTGATTTGATATATCCAATTATTAGAAATTTCGTAAACAAAAGCTTACTTCAGAAATTAAGAATCCTTAAAACTATTTTAAAAGTGTTCAAGAATAAATTTGGTTAATAATGAACGAAATTTTAGGGCACGATAACAAATCTCGAGAGATCTTTTTTTGGTAGGAAATTCTTAATTTCGGTTCACCGAAAATTGTAATTATTTTGCCGTTGGGAATTATTTATATAGTCTTGAGATAAAAGGAAAACGGCTTGATCCATTTTGTAGCGGAAAACTGTATAAATGAATTTAATAATTCATGGGAACTGAAATGGGATTGAAATAATGCTAAGATTTATTTTTATTTTGACAAAAGAATACTTCCCCAATGGAAATAAAATCCCCCGAAAGGATTTAAATGAAATTTTAGACAAATTGAACCATAAACAATCCTGCTCAATGCAAAGAGGTTCGTTTTCTCCAGTAAGCCGCGTGAGTGACACTTTAAAACAAGGAGACGAGCACTCGTTCGAAACGCTGGGACGCTATAGTAACCAGATTCGAGTTTTTCCTTCGAAAATGTCTTCGGCTTGACGAAAATAGATTTCTTCGCAGCCAAATGCAAAACCCCAGGACGGAACGCGTTTTTCCTCACATTTTTACTTTGAAAATCAAAACTTGGTCTTTCAAAGTAGTATTCTGATAGTTCTCGGAGAGACGGCTCGCCGGCTGGCTACCGAACTACTTTCAACTTATATATGTAGTGTCTGTTATATTAGTGTTAGCAGGAAATTATACACACATTCATTTGGAAGGTCTAAGTCTATGATTCGCATAGAAACGGGCGTGGTTTACAACGGAGATTTTATCGTCTTCTTAGCGCAGGCAGCAATCCAGTGAGTTTGATAAAAACACCCTACGTCCTACATTCGACGTAGTTTAAGCCCCGCCCATTTAATAATCAGCTATGATTATACCCAAGGCACCACCTTAGGCCCAAGTCATCTAGCGACTTTTAATGCCTTAAACAGGTGGCCGGTTACAATGCGTAGGAGGGTGGTGGCAAGCACTTCATGCCAGCTCCCTACACTCACTATAATTACCATTAACCTCTACAAGTTTTTATGGAAAGGGGAATCCCCTTTAACTTGCAAACTCTAAGGAGTGGTTCCGAGTTTTTCACCCAGTGCCACAAGCTGGAATCAAACCCGGCTCCTCTTGCTGCGTGGCGAAAGTGCTAACCACTTCGCCAACCCACCTATTCGAGCCGCTTTCACAGCACGATGGCAACTAATCCTTAGACATTCCAAATGTATACGTATATAATTTCCTGGTATTAAGAAAGTTAACTCAAATATCTCGCATTCCATCATTAAGAACTCGCTTCAAATTTACTAAATAACAGAAATAACAATCGATTACTTTTTTCTTGGTATCTTAAATTGAAATATATTCCTTCTAAATACAAATGTATTTAATAGACAACTACAATAATGTACATCCCTAGATTAAGTAGGCAACATTTCTATGAAAAAACGTTGCGAAAAACTAAAACATTGGCGATTTAATTTAGGAGATTTCGATTTCAAAGTATATTTTTAATGGGCCAGCTTGTTTTCCCTGTCCGCTAACCTCTTCGAAGTCGACTGCTTAGATGAAAAGAAAGACATCGAATTCTGGGAGTACGTTTAGTGGAATATAACGGGGGGGGGGGGGGGAGTTATTGAAGTTCGAGGGGAGAGAAAATATCTAGAATTGCGGAAAAAGAGAAGAAAACTAGACGGCTAGAAAATGGAAGCGTCGCTTCTTAAGTGCTCTTTTGAAATAGCCGCCTCTTTCCCGGACAGGTACTATATTATTAAGCAAGAGCGCCGGTACAAAGCGGACGAATAGGGAGATAAAACACGGTATTAAGGAATCAATAAAGTTTGCATAATTTGTGTTTCGTATAACGACGGCTAATTCCATAAAACGATTTGTTTTTGGCCGCGAGACTGTTCCCTCAGTCTGAACCCCTTCGCCCACAAATTGCCGTTTTTCGGGCCAAATTATTATTTTCGGTTTGAAATTGATCTCTCCCGCTACAAATATACAGGGTGTTTGAAAAGGTTATGCAAAAATGATAAGGAGTTGAGAAGTATGCCTGTTTTCTTCCCATTTTCCTACGATGAGTTAAAAGAGCGCCAGAGAGCTTCAAAGTGTGGCCTACTAGCCCCTGGAACATTAAGGTTTGGGTTCGTGTGATAGGTAGAAAAAGGACTTTGTAAACAAATCGGTGGAAACAGCGTAAAAAAGTAAATTTAATCATTATTTAAAGTCGTGATGGACCGCGATTTCTCGCAAATTCATCGTACCCCTGAAATAGCATTTCCCTGCTGCTTGGTATTGCGCTTGTTGCAGCCTACTTCCAGGACCTAGTAGGCCACACTTTGAAGCTCTCTGGCGCTCTTTTAACTCATCGTAGGAATATGGGGAAAAAACAGGCATACTTCTCAACTCAACCCCTAAAACACCTTAAATTGTTTGCATAACCTTTTGAAACACCCTGTATATATATTTTATCTTTGTCGTGTTTTTTTTTACATTTTCGACTTTCCAGTTTAAATGAGAAAAAAATTCTTTTTCAAGATTTTATATTCGAAATTGAATCCTTTCCCGATTTTCGTTTTCCCACAAAATGTTACTCGAAAAAAGGAAATGACGACCAATAGGCGCTTGTTTGGTTTTATTAAAAACAAGAGCCGACTTTCCAATAGACAAATTGTTTCTAAAAAAATGGAATTGGTATCGAAAACCTTGTCTTTCTCTTATTATTGAAATCCAACCAGACTTAGTTTTGTTTTAAATATAAGAGAAAAAACACCTCAGTTAAAATTGGAATTGTCAAACCTCTGCTAAAACTAAATTGTAAGTTCCAGTTTTTAATTCCGAAAGCTTTAATAACAAGACGCGGTGGAGATAACCAGAATAATATTGAACTTTTTAGTTGAACATACAGATTTGCCACCATTGCCAAATAAAGTTCCGTTTTATATTCCGGGTAGCGTCTCCGAATTTCTGGTGTCTTCGACAATAAATCGCCTTAGTACTTTCGTCGCGCCGTGGATACGAAGAAATTTCTAAATGAATTATTCATTACTTCTGTTATTGTTCAAACGCGACGTTTTTATCTTTTTCTCCAGCGTCTTTAATTCTAAAACCAGCGCCTTGTCTGATTATTTCACAAAAAAGGGTTTCACTTTGATTGTTATTCACGCGTCGTTTCGCAACCTTTGATCGTGCTTTATTGATTTTCGCATGATCATTATTGTTCATAATTTCTTTTTGTTTTTCTGATGCACCGGCTCGCTGGATTCTGTGTTGTCGTATACCCGCTCACTTGATTTCGTTTTGTCGTACACCCGCTCCCTTGATTCTGTTTTTCATACACCCACTCCCTTAATTCTGTTTTGTCGTACAGCCGCTCCCTTGATTCTGTGTTATCATACACCCGCTTCCTTGATTCTATGTTGTCGTACACCCGCTCCCTTGATTCAGTGTTGTCGTACACCTGCTCCCTTGATTCTGTGTTGTCGTACAGCCGCTCCCTTGATTCTGTTTTTCATACACCCACTCCCTTAATTCTGTGTTGTCCCGCTCCCTTGATTCTGTGTTGTCGTACACCCGTTCCCTTGATTCTGTTTTTCATACACCCGCTCCCTTGATTCTGTGTTGTCGTACCAGGGGCGTAGGAACGTTCTAGAAGTTGGAGGGGGCAAAGAGCAAAGAAAAGGGGCCTAAAGAATGGTTTTGAATTTTTAATGGAGTGTAGCTTCTCCGAGTGCATGTCGTAAATTAAGTGTAATAATTTTAATTTAATCTATAAATACAAACCCTAGGAAGTTTTTAAAGGGATTGAAAAGAGTTTACATATAAACCGTGTTGTGTCGATTGTCTGTATTTACGGGGTTTTGTTGCAAACCCTAGGAAGTTTTTAAAGGGTTTCTAATGGTTCAATTTGTAATCATGAAAGTGCTCATTTTTAAGCCTTGTGGGTTTGAAAATTTCCGTTAAAGGGTTTTGGAGGGTTTGAATTTGTGGATTTTTTTTTAAGAACCTTGGGGGTTTATAATCAAACCCTTTTTTCTAACTGTGCACCCGCTCCCTTGATTCTGTGTTGTCGTACACCCGTTCCCTTGGTTCTGTTTTTCATACACCCGCTCCCTTGATTCTGTGTTGTCGTACCAGGGGCGTAGGAACGTTCTAGAAGTTGAAGGGGGCAAAGAGCAAAGAAAAGGGGCCTAAAGAATGGTTTTGAATTTTTAATGGAGTGTAGCTTCTCCGAGTGCATGTGTAATTTTTACTTATATGTGAATTGGTGGGAAAAGACTGAAAATTAAACACAGTTGTGGTTCTACAAGCTTTATATGCGTTTAAAATGAGCATTTGAGCCTTTTTAAGATTTCAACAGACCAAAAAGTTGGAGGGGGCAATAGCATTAGTTGCCCCTCCCAGCAAAATTCTAGGGAGGGGCATTGCCCCCCTGCCCCCCCCCCCTGGTTCCTACGCCCCTGTGTCGTACACCCGCTCCCTTGATTCTGTGTTGTCGTACACCCGCTCCCTTGATTCTGTGTTGTCGTACACCCGCTCCCTTGATTCTGTGTTGTCGTACACCCCCTCCTGGATTCTGGGTTGTCGTACAACAGTTCCCTAGATTCGGTTTTGACGTACACTCGCTCCCTTGATTTTGTTTTTCATACGCCCGCTCGCTTGGTTTTGTTTCTAGTACACCCGGCCGCTAGATTCCGTTTTGACGTACACCCGATCACTTAGTTAAGTTTTGACGTACACATATTCGTTTTAATCACTAAACCATTAATCTGACTTCCCTCAGGTGATTGTGGTCTTCTACACTGCCATCATCCTGCTGCTGCTCGGCACCAACATCCGACGCTTCAGGAGAAAGCGAGACACCAAGAGGAAAAGGAAGAAACGAAAATCCAAAAAGCGCGATCTGGTGGTCAAAGTCGATTCCGTGACGGGTGAAGGGCAGACAACTTCCTCTTATCAGGACACGGAGGTCGACTACACTTCTCAGGTCTGATTGGCGAGGGTCTCCGGCTTGACCTTAAGACAATAATATTGAAACAGTGCTTTATACTCAAAATACTCGCGTCGTTGCGTAAAACGAAATTACGAAAATGATATTCGAGTTTAAATATTTTAAATATAATGAATAAACCTTGAAGATCTGCAGGGACTGTTGAAATTATCGCGCTATTTTTAAAAAAAGAAGACTCTCTCTCTCAGTACCAATGACGCGAAAGGGGGACTTTTCCCAACGCGCTATCGCTTTGTAATCATCGATGTATATCATAAATAATGTTTTAGATCCTTGTATAAATTTTAACGCTTTAATAATTTATTATAGTTTATATGACAAATACTATATAAAAGAAATAATACTTTGTGGAACTCAATTTGAGGTTTGAACTGTAGTTACTTTAGAATTCTATTTTAGAAACTTGAACGTATCAAAAACACACACTTCGGTACATTGAAATTTGATAGGTATCGTTCCCCATGTTGTTGAAGCCCAACCAGCCTTAGATCTTAACTCGTTTTAAAACAATGAAAAAATCCGTGAAATAAAAAAATGCCTTGTGAATTTAAATTAAACGAGCTTTTCCCGACAGATGGAGACGCGATAATCAAATATATAATTTGTACGAAAAAGATTCGCGGTATGGCCGAACAGAGCCGTTGTCGCCCTGTTTTTTCCCTCAATTAATACATTATACCGAATTTCTTTCGACCTTGTAGATGGCGAGGTGCCAAAAACCGGGAAGTATTAGCGGAGATCTAAAGAACGCTAAGATTTGGAATAAGTTACCGAAATTTACAGCTGCCATATCCAAAAATTAAATGGACCTTTTAAAACTAGATTATATTCGAAAATTAATTTTTAATAAAAATCTCGAATTTGTTTAAAGATTGAGCCAGAGTAATCCGGTTTTGTCTCGGTTTGAAAGGGATTTTCTCACGCAGCTATAGGGATCAGAATTTTAAACCTAAAAAAGCGCGAGCCCAACCACACGGTAACTCTTTCATTTCCCTTTTTCTCCCCACATTGTGTATTTCTTTAACTGACATATAATTTGCGAATTTCGAAAACACTAAAATTCCACACCACTGAAGCGACTCGACACGGCGAATTGCGGAATAAAAAAAATTCCATTATTGTTTGTCGATAGTGTTATTGCGGATATTCCATAGCACTGTATTTTCTTTTAGAAACTTATATCTGAAACGCAATGGTCAAAAATATGTACGCTGAAGAGTTTTCCATTTATACTAAAATCACTTTTATCTTGATTTATTCCAAAAATTGTAAAGGAACGAGAAAGCAAAATCAAGCAATTATTTTAAAATCAAAATCTTAAAATTAAAACAAAAAACCTCTTAAAAGTTAGGTAAACAAAGTATATATAAAATGAATATACTGTGATATTAATATTCTTTGAACGTTTGCTGAAATTCGCCTAAACCGACACGGAACACTTCAACATATCATTAGAAAAAAAAACAGCGAATCGAGACGTAAATTTCACTATTGACGAAAGGAAGTGTTGACAAAAACATTTGTTAGTTTTGTTATAAATGTAACACTGTGTAAATAAACGTATAAACACAACTTAAATGGGAAACCACAATAAAAGTTCCTTTGGTGAAATTAATTAAGTCTTTAATAAACTCAAATAGTAACCAATCAACGGTACACTAAAGAAAGACTCAGTTCACACTTATTTTAGTTTTAACACATGTTTATTCTAAAATTTTAAATATATGATTCATAGATTTTACTAGAAATGTCTTAAATTTTATTAATATCGCGAGTTGAAATAAATCGATTTTTGTAATGTTAACTTGTTAGCTAACTAGTGCTCGGAATTGTTTATTAATTATCCACAAATTTTCCGATTTATTTAAAAAACGTTTTATTTGAATAAAAGTGGCATTTATTTAAATAATTGTTTGTTTTATTTAAAAAATAGGCTTATTCACTTTCGATTATTTAAAAAAATTTACAATTTTTATTCAACTATTGGTTATTTAAATAAATATTATTTTAATATAGCCGAGCCTATTTTATTCACGGATAAAAATTAATCGAAATCCGAGCACTAAGCCTAACTTTTAATAAAACCCAAATAAAAACAATAAAACCCGATGGGTTTTTTTTTAAACCCTGCTTATTTGAGAATTGGAAGCGAAGACTTCCACAGAGATAACTAATCAAAGTCTAAACCATTTAATGGCATATTTAAAGCGACTGATGCAACGTGGATTAAAAAACAACTTTTTTTATAAAGTACGACTAAAAATTCGTTCTCTAAATCTAGGAATATAATACTGCGTACCTGGAACAGAAATTTGTTTTCCCCCATCACGGACTCGCTGTTTTAGCTTCGGCAACGCGAAAGCTATACAATTTCGGACATACGAGCGTAGCGCCATCGTAAAAATAGGCGGAATTTTTTGTCTCTATAAATTTTGCCTACTTTTCATTCTACTCACAAGGATTTTTTGTACAAGTTGAAACACGAATATTCTACCTGGATTCTACGAAACTAATTTCGGAGATGTTTATTTAATTTGAAGACAAAATAAATAAATCTTTAACATGATTTTAAAACCGGCACGCATTTCTAACCAAGTCCCAACGAACACGCGGACGAAATTTTGACTACGGTGTCCGCTAGGTGTCTCTAGTATCTTCTTCACATTGCGAGGCCTATGAATCCCATATCCCCCCCCCCCCAGTATTTCCATCCTCCTAGCTCTAAATATACTGTATATAATTATAAGAAATATCTTAAAATATATATAGTTGACAATGATTATTCTCAGCGTTTAATTTTAAATTTTACAAAGTAACGAAATAACTATCGCATTATATAATAGAGATTTTTTAATGAATAATCTTTTCCATCCGTTTTCATCAGTAAGCCGAGGCTGTTAAGAATTCTCCGAGAAATGTCGAAGGCAGTTCGTAATATCTTTTCGGCTGCACTAACTTGTAAGTGGCTTATATATTGCCTACTCCAGTCCCGTTTCCCAGGAGGGGGCTAGGTTTCTTATATGAATAACATTAGGCCATGATATTTATAAAGGGTCAATTCTCTTATATTAAACCTCCGGGGGTGTTATCGCTCGAAATGTAATATTGGAAGGGCCCCTGCTCTTATATTGAAAAAGTTTCCGTTACTCTGATAGTCGTTTTCTCTTATTCGCCTGTCTTGTTAGTTTCCTTTTTCTTATACGGTGGCGCCCCCGTCCTACCAAATACGCGACTGTAAAGACTGGCACCGGGTGAGCGCGAATGCCCCATTGCCGAGATCGAAGAAACTGTTCTATCTATTCAATAAGAAATATATATATATAATAGTAACGGTATTAGCGGCGGCCCTACACGGAATGGGCGTTAAAGGCGACATCGACGAAGAGGCTCGACAGAAACGTTTAAGGCGAACGCGAGTTGCGCTTATTGACGTTTACGAATATTAAAAGAGAGAGAACAAGATGGCACAGCCGCAATAGTAGCCGCTTCCTCCTAGCACTCTTGATTTTACCCCTTTGATTAAAAACTACGGCTCAGCACTGGCATAGGTAGATAAAGAGAACTAATACCAATCGAATGACGCCTGAAGTAAATTTATATCGAGTACCCTTGAAGATAATTCGACGATTCCCTATACGCCGTATTTTCCAATCGGGGGGGGGGGATATCCCCCTTTTTTTTAAAAACCACAGCTCAGCACTGGCATAGGTAGATAGAGAGAACTAATACCAATCGGATGACGCCTGAATTAAATTTATATCGAGTGCCGTGAATAGAATTCGACGATTCTTGGGGACCTATACGGACCTATAGCTTCCACTGTATTATTCACCTTCACCACCACCACCACAGCATACATCAGGAGCGAAAATAACAGCCTCTTTCCTCTATACTAGAGGAAGAGGCTAAAAACACTGGTTGTCCCCCGTTCAAACTAAAAAAAAAACAAAACCAAAAAAAACACGCAGTGCAGCGGCCTAGCAGAAAACCAATTCGATAGAAACATTTTTTCCGATAAACACAAAAAGGTATGAGAAAAGTTTCTATTCTTATACCGTCATTGTCATTACTCCAAAAATTATTATCACTGTTTTTGGTATTTATATGTATGCGTTTCTTAACCGAGCCAAAAGTACGTCCCTCATAACAGAGATATAACTTCAAATAATGTATACAAATATTTTGGGTACTTTCAGTTTTCTTGATTTATAGTGATGCTGGCTTCTCCCTGAACACGCGTATGCTGCTGTTGGAACACTTCTACAGGAGTTAGTAGACCTAAAATAGACCTTTACAAATCGCATGCTTCGAAATATTGAGAATTTAAGCTGAAATAAAATTTTATAAATAACAAATTGTATAGTTTCCACATGGAAGATTTTTTATGAAACCTTCAATATTTAGAGGAAAATACATTGTTTACCACGAAATTTGTAAAACAAAAAATATTAACGTAATGTATTGAACAATACAAATTTATAAAAATGCAGAGTCTAATTATACCTTACATAATATTAATTAATAATTTAATAATTATTTAATTAATTACCATTTATCTTTATATATGCCATAGCTGTGATTTCATCGAATTATTCTTGAATGATTTTAATTATTTTACTATGAAGTATGCTTAGAGTGCTGATAAAATAGGTTTTATATTAAAGATATTATTATAAACAAGATGACAAGGCCATAATCATCCCTTTCATCCAAGTCGATGGCCCAAACAAACCACCACTCCACCACTAAATCGATAATCCCCTATTGCCCTGTCAAGAGCAACAACTTAAGAAAAGTCCGATCGTTAGGGCCAAAAATTCCCTTTCGATTCATATATATTTTACGATAATTGACCAAATGTTTTCAAATAAATTAAATGCCAAATTTTACGTGCACCCGATTTTTAAAATTAATTTTGCCCCTTTGAGTTTGATATATTTCCCATCGATGCGTGTATTATTTAAAATTTTTGTTCAAACTGTTTCAAAAGAAATAAAACGACCAATTTTCATGGGACTTCGATTGCACAAATTGACTGTACTTCCACAACTTTATTTTATTTCCTATTGATTCATGAATCATTTACAAATTTTGCCCAATGGTTTCATAAAAATAAATGGCCCAATTTTAGCCCTCCGCCCCCCTTTGACCATTATAGACCTTAAAATGCTCGCAATTATCTAGTGAGATCATTTTCACATTCTGATCTTTGGAAGAAATACTGAAACTGATAAAGTATTTGTCGCTTCCTATACTTTACAGATGTCACATCAAGCTAACTTAGCATTTCTGTCAGAGCATCTTGAAGCTCTCGGTGAGGTTGAGTAATTATCTAGTGACAAACGTAATAGATAGACACACGTAGCCTTTGACAGCGCCTCGCTAGGGGGAGATTTGCTTCTTGTAAAAACGTCACTTCGTTACTAGCTCTCAGTAAAATATTCCCCAAAGTGACAAACTTATGAAACAATATTATAGACTTATTGTTTAACGTACGGTTATACCCACTGATTGAGTTCACATTTTTACTAGGAACCAAATCTCAATATTCACCTCTACCACGACGATAATGGATTTATCTCGGTGGAGATTGTAAACCTATACAGTTGAACATCTAATGTAGTGTTATCACTAAAAGTGGAGTCCCACAGAATACCACATAGATGGGATACTAAGAAATCCCAATGAAACCCCTTAAGAAATTCTTCGAAAATTAACACAATGAGAAACAAAATACTGTAATATAATCAAATGTCTTGTTTAACTTCATACTGGGCAAACTGCGTGAGCTAAGAAAAGGTTGCAATGGACATTTTTGCACCTTTTGATCATGTGTCAGAATTTGTAGCCCGGCGTACCGGTAAGATTTAAGCCACACCACCGGAGGTCTATCATCAGAATGCCCTACGCCAGCGTCCACAAGTCCGGACAGGTGACAAAACCAGCATGGGTAGTAGAACCCTACTACTGATGGTCGCACCCTCGACGCAAGCCGCTCAACCCAGCAGAAGGTGCAGCAATGGTACGACCATCCCGCCACTTCGCACACAGCAGTGGGATTAAGAGCGGATGCTATGGCAACTCCGGCCGACACCCTACCTAGGAGGGTAGAGAGCCAAACCCTTTGGAAAGAGCTCCTAAAGGGGAACGACGAGCACACAGCAGCCCAAGTAACCCGGCACAGCTGGCACCGGTGATCCCGGTGGACTCCAAAAGGCCGGGAAACAGGACCGCCGTGCCCACATATGGAGGCTACCCAATCCGCCGAGGCAGCCAGTTTGCCTGGACCTTCTCCGTTAGCTTGAGCCGAAGCTCAGTATCCAGCCCAAACCTGACCCAAGTGGGAGGTGGAGATAGGACCATTTGGTCGGAGCTAACATTTCCCAGTGCGCCACCACCATTATGGGTTACAAGAGCCGGACCCCGACTCCCCGGTAAAGCCACCAGTTATTGCACACTCCGACCCCTTTAGGGTCGCACCTTTTGATCAAGCGTAATAAACATTTTCAATCCGAAAGTCATATCCCTTATAATTCAATTTAAATTTAATTCAATTCTATTTTAATTATGTACACCCGTTAATGTTAATCAACTGGTACTGTAGCAAATAATATTATTACTAAACCTCCCTTTAGCACTTTTCTAAACATTGTAACTCATCCTTTAAAGGCCTAGAAATCCTCCTTTTAAAATAGAACGTCAACGTTCTTTTGAAACGTCAATTCGAAAGCCATTCGAAACTAAGATGAACGTGTTAATAAAACGTATACACGTCGGCGCGTGGGTAAAAAAACAGAGAAGAAGGCGTCTTCCATCTTACGCCTTAATACGAGAATGATACCCTTAACATCTAAGATAAAACCGAACAATATACAATTTTACGAAGAAAAACAGGAGGGCGAGAAGAGCGAAATTTTCCATTGTAACGGCGTAACCGTGGCGTTTCACGAGAGGGTTTATTTTTAAGGCAATTTTTGATCCCGGGTCTTAAGCCCGTTAGTGAGCTCTTTGACAAGCCAAAGCTGCCGGTTTTCCTTTCGCGTTCCGCCTATAGCGTATTACCCGGGAAATTTTGGCGTATAAGCGAGAATGCGTTTTTTCAGTATACTCGCGACGCCTTTAGGCCGCTCGAGCGAAAATGTTCCCAACTTATTTTTTTATTTATTTTCCGGCAAAGAGGCCTCCTTGTCGAGCCGGCGTGACGGCCCCTACGTGTTGGACCTTCCAACGAATCGTTGCGCCGCGGTTCTGGCTGCTCCCAGGGTCAATAGTTCCCCTTTAGCCCGACAGAGGGCCGAAAATGGGAAATCGGGGTCCGGAATGAGATATTTTTCCAATGATAGCGTCGCTCTCGGGCGGATCTCGCGCGATACTCGCCTTCCTCGAATTCTCGAAATCCGAGCGCCGTTTTCTCAACTCTGATAAATCGGATTTGGAGGCTCTCCATCTCTCCAACCGAGTCGCTCTCTCTCTCTCTCTCTCTCTCTCTCTCTCTCTCTCTCTCTCTCTCTGTCGGGTTCCTAATTTCCGTTTATGTATTTAATGGCGAGGAATAGTATCTATGGACTATTTCTCTTTATTACTTTCTCCGATGGCATGCAGCTGCCTAAGCTATTTAATTAAACGGGTTCTCGTAATTATGTTAGGCCTGAACTGAAACGCGGACTATTAAATCCGTTTGTTTCGGGCCCTCCTCTCACGAAGACACGCTCCGAAACTGAACTATAGAAAGTCCTTTAACGGGCGATCATAAATTGGCCGAAGCCCGCCAGAATTATCCGTGATTACGTGCTGATCAAGGGTGCATTTTGCTTATGACACCCCAATCAAAACATTATGCATTTATTGCTTAGTGATGACTTTAAAAAGAGAAAACGGTTTATGATTCGAAAATTTACCATTTAAATGCCTGTATATAATATCTCATTTTTAATAAACGTTTCTAAATATGACTTAACCGATTGTAACTGAACAGAGGTAAAGAATAAACTGTTTTAACTTAATTTCTTCAGATTTTGTTACAAAACATGCTTGATCAAATTTAAGTGATTCGGTTATTTTTTTTTAATTCTGTAAATTTTCATATAACAATTAGCAGAAGTTCTTCAAGATAATGACGTCTATCGGACAAGCCGTTTGATGATGGATGACGTCATCGTTAAAAATTAAACATAATATTCAAAAGGTTAACTTGCGGTTACGATCGACCTGTTTCATCACTTTGATTAGTAGGTAAAATTTAAATATCACTGATAAGATGTTTTAGTAGTAATAGTAGCTCAGACTTATTATTTTTTATATTTATGTTGATTTCCATTGCCTGCAATACGTTTACCCGCGTCCATTTTGTAAAGTATAAATTTTTAATTAAATTTTAACTTCACAGGAATTGGAACCAATTTCACTTTGAACTCTACAATTGTACTAGTTCGAAACGTCAGATGAATCCTTATATATCTCGATGAAATCCTTAAGGTAAATATAAATAATTGAATGGAATTCTAAACATTTTGTTTATGTTCTCTAACATGTTTGAACATTTTCTACAAATTTAAGGGAGATTTGTTTTGATAACACATAGACATTACCAATAGGAGGGGATACTAAGGGAGAGGGACAGGACCGGGTTTCTCACTAGGCAATATTGGCCATTGCCTAAGGCGGGATTTTATAATTAGATTTGTTTTAATAACATATCCGGATCACGATAAAAACCATTTATCAGGTTGCAGGTTAGACAGGTGAAAAGAGCTGCGGATACAGGTTGGATAGATCATATTATCGCAGTATTGCAGGTTTAAGAAATTAGTGTGAAGGTCGAGCACGCAGTCACGCGTAGCACAAATTAGGAGCACCCTGCGGGTTTGGGAGGTACCCGCTCACTCTTTATGTTAATAAAATATGCATTGAAAACTTTTGACACCTCAAGTTCTTAATTTTATTAGTATATTTTTCAGGTGATTTGCAAGTTCGACAGGTTAAATAGCCTGCAGTTTCCAAAAAATTGCCTTTTGCAGATTGCGCAGGTTTTAGAAAATTGCAGATGGTCTTTTTCCCTTCCTCAAATTTTAAACTCAAACTCATTTGCTTTTACTAGCGTAAAATAACCTTTTATCTAAGGCTTTTTCTCTGGAATTCGCTAAATTAACTAGCCTTCACACACCCATTAATATCGTTGGAAAATTCTGTCTCATCTCGTGCTCTTCTTTTTGATGTGTAAAGCCTGCATTTGCACTCGCAAATGCAGGCTTTCTCCCTAACAAAAAATACAATACTCGGTTCTGATGTCGATAGGCAAACATTGCAACAAGGCGGGGCAAAGAAACGTGGCTTTATCTGCTATGTTAAATCCTAAAATGTTTTAGCTTCTAATACTAGTTTCGCGGGTATTAAGTACTAAGGAGCGTAATCCTTTTACGTCACTGCACATGGAGTCGCTAATTGGTTAAATTTGTTTTAGCTTCTCCATGCGCGTATTTATTGCTAAATTATTTTACGTATTATAACTGCTTCGTTGTTTTGGGCCAACGCTGCTGGGGAAGGTAGAGATGACTCATCCTCACTCGCGTCGTCCACCTTCGGAATTCTCCGAAAGTGGCGACCTCTGACCCGAAGGGTTAAGAGCGGGGTTAAGTTACCGGTGACGCTTACTATTGTACCACAGTGAGTCCACTAAGATTTCTTGGCGGGCTTTCTTCTCCAGCCAATTAGGTTGGAGACCGGTAGCGTCATCCGAGATGCCCACTATATAAGGGACGTCGGGACAATTGATATATCTCTTTTAGTTCTGGAGTGTGACCTAGCAGCCGTACATTTCTAAGCCTTCTCTCTTTTAGAGAAGTTTGTTTGGTACTTAAAGCTGGTAAATATACATAAGATTTTATAATTAAAAGAATGTTTCACAGTTTGACTCTCGTACATGGTTTAAACATAAGCCGACAATTTCCAGCTTCACAGATGAGAACAATAAAATATATCCTATCACTAAAATTCATACTCTGTCGAACTCGTCTCGTGCTTCTGTCTTATCGAAGCTTGGAGCATCTCATCTCCTTTCAGCTGCGCTCACACAGAAAGAGACTCACCATCACTGTTTTTTATACTTTCATGAGTGGGATATAAAAGTAAGCGCAATTTTGATTAGCCCCTTCGTTTGATAATGGTCAGTTCCGAAATAAAGTTACACGGAAAGAGTAAGTGGGTTTTTATACTTGTATTAGTAAGGGAAATCTTTAATTTGTAAAGTCGGAAAACATTTCGTTGTTTTAAAAAATGTATTTTTTCACCGGTAGGTGGTAGACCAAACGTTCAAAGAAGAAAGTTGTAAAGTATACTCTGAAAGGATTAAAATTGGTCCTGTTGAAATAGGCTTATTATTCACTGAGTTTAGAGGTCATGAAAAAAACACTTTGTATAACCCAAATTAAAGTTTTGTGGTGAAAATGCTTTTCTATTACGTGTTAGCATTCAACAAAACATTTTTTTATGAGTCAAAGGCTCAGAGATTTTATTGAAATCGAAACTGATAAATATTTAAAAATTACAAATGGGGTTCGATAATTCCTCACTCGGCAGTAAAACAGATTTCAGCACATAAATTTATACCACGAAATTACCTCGGGATCATATCCAGAGTTACACTACGGAAATCTTCAATGAATCACTGGTGAAAATCTTCAAGGCTTTAACAGACGTTTGGTATACTTGTTCCTTGATGAATATGTATAATAAAACGTCGAGCGGTGTCAGCTTGTTGATCTTGTATACCATTTCACGGATATATTTCCTGCCAATCCACCCGTGAGTGAACTCTGTGGTTAGATATGTCACAACGTCACGATATTGATGTGCTGGTGCATCGTCATGCTGGAACTATAAGTCTTCTGTAATCAGCCAAAAACATGTCATTCAACATCGTTTTGCAAAAAGGCTAAGTAGGTCGGTCCATCAAGACGCCAACCAGAACTACCCAAACGTTTTATCTAAATTGTTCTTGGTTGTGGTGAGAGAATCCTCAGTGTGAACTGACGTTATTCCATTTGTGGTTGTTTCGGTGGTTGAAGGGCCTATCTCTCGAAAAGCAACATTAATCGAACACTAAGGTTAATAATAATAATAATAATAATAATCAGCTAGGCTAATACCCAAGGCACCACCCTAGGCCTAAGTCATCGAGCGACTTTTAAAGCCTTTAATTCAGGTGGCCGGGTTACAATGCGTAGGAGGGTGGTGGCAAGCCCTGCAAGCCACGTGAGCCAACAGCTCCCTACACAAACTATTACCGTTAACCTCAACAAGTTTTTATGGAAGGGGAAACCGAAGATCTCGGTGGAAAACCCCTTTAACCAGTGGGGAGAGAACTTGCAAACTCAACGCAGAAGGAGTTGTTCCGAGTTTTCACCCAGTGCCACAAGTTGGGATCGAACCCGGCTCCTCTTGCTGCAGGATACTCTTCATTCATATTATTGAAATAAACTATATTAGGCTTACCCCACAGAGGTTATGCCACTAACGTCGTAAGTGAGTTTGCTCAGGTTACTAACACCATAATCGTAGAATATTAATGCATTTTTCAGAAATTCAGAAAGCTAATTTTTATATCGCAGATTCAATTTTTATACTAAATTAATTATGTTTGACTAAAGTTTGACTCGTAAACGGGTAGAATTATAGTATAAGGTATCCGTCACCATTTTGTTTTTTAATTTTTTTTTAAACAATCAATGGACAATACAATTTTTTTTTCAAATAAACCCCCGCTTTTCGAGAAACATTGAGAATTTCTGGTATATTTTCAAAATCATAAATTACGTTATTCTATCCAATATAGGTAGAATATAAAGAGCCATTTTGGACTTGACGATAGCCGGAGTAATGCACCTCATTTTTATTGGCCGACGAAACGTCGCAGAAATATTAGAAAATCATAAATACGCACCTATATTACGAAATCAACCTAACCTAACCTAACCTAACCTAACCTAACCTAACCGGGTATTTCTCGTTTTGCCTCTACTCGGTTTGCATTTACTGTGTTTGCATTTACTGTGTAAATCGTAGCTAAGTCCAAAAGTAGTAAGACTACCGACGTGTACCCTACTATCTATCAATCTATCAAAATGAATAAATACGACCAAATTTGCTCTGTATATTCTACCTATATTGGATAGAATAACGTATTTTTAAATTTTGAAAATATACCATAAATTCTCAATGTTTCTTGAAAAGCGGGGGTTCATTTGAAATAAAATTGGTTTGTCCATTGGTTTAAAAAAATTTGAATAAAAAAGAAAATGGCGACGGATACCTTATACTATAATTGTACCCATAAACGATAAGAATGTTATACGTCTACTTTCTAGGCATTTCTTGAATATTTATTCTCTAATCTCGAGAAACAGCTTTGTCTTTGCTAGTAAATTCTATAAAATTGTATATAATCGCTACCCTTAGGAGGTCTTGATAATCTATTAGTATTATGGCAGCCAGGAACACAACACGTAAGCATGGTATCTGTCAGAGTATAGTAATTAATATTTTGATTATTCCATAAATTAATAGTTTATTGAAATAAGTTATAACTAGAACTGTACTCAAAATTAAAATGTTCAATAAAAATTGTTTCCGTCGAATTATGCCCTTGCACACATTAAAATCGTCTTTTGTTTACTATTATAATTATACCGCGTAGCTTAGGGGTCGCACCGGTTGGCCGTATGCGCATGCACGACTGTTATCCACATGGTGCCTCCCGCATATACTTTTTTGCGCGAAAAGGCTCTTAGAGGAGTGGGACCACAGATGTTCGGTCGGATTAATACTAAGGCATATCAACAGCACCGAATATAACCGCACGGATGGGAAATATACCACGTCTGGGGTTTGTCAGTAAAGTTAGAGTTACCCTTCTTGTCGAAGTAAAATAGCCTATTTTAATTTTAATTTTAATTTTGAATAAATTTATCTTGTGCACTCTTAGAATTTCGTTGTATTTTATCATTTCTTCTTATACTATTGCGCAAGTCGCTAAACAATTAATTGAATATCAAAAGTATTATTTTTGATAGCATTAACAATTTCGGGATTTGATAACGTGATATCTCCAACGCCCTTATTTGGATGGCACCCGGGCGCGATTATCCCCTTTGCCTCTCCTTTAACGCAGTCTTGAATCTTACTTGGAAATGTTCATTACTTGTCATTGGATATATTTCGGAACAAGATAAACTTACAAACACGCCACTAATGTACGCTTATAAAAGCAAGATAGAGTAAAAACTACGCGACAAGAAGCTCGATTCGCTTAATGGAAGGGGATAGGAAAGCCTTCCAATTTAATAGATACGAGACTAAGCCAACGCGGCTGAATAAAGCTAAGCCTCGACGAATTTGCATACGGAGTCAGGCGCGCGCTATTGCATTCCTAGCGAGCCTCGTCATTAATTAAAGTTCCCAACTTTTTCCGTCGCGGCATTGCGGCGCGAGTTTTTGCCAAGGCCTATCTTATAAAGGACGCGTATAAATTGAAATAGGCGGATTCCGGTATCGCGGCCGCCGGTGGATAAAAGGAGAGCTGACAGGTATTTTCCCAGAGAAATATTTTTCCTTTTGTTCCATTTTTCATCTTCAACGAACGCGAATAAAAGCGAGCGCGTCGCGGGAAGGCGTCGACTGAAGACTCGCGAACTGCCGCTTTGCAGTATTGCGGATTTCCGAGACGGCGAATACTTCGATATTTTAACTGACTGAATTTATAAATCGCGATTCGTCGCTTCGTATCATCAGACGTTCGCTCTGGAATCGAAGTTGACGAAAACTTCTTCAAAGATATAAATTTTAATAAAAGGAAATTTATCTGGCGAATATATTCAAGCAGCCGGCAAAAAAAATCCTATCCAGAATTTCAAAAGCTATTTTCAATTAGTTTCTTTCACCCGGATCAAAGATATCCGACGGTTTGCGGGAGTATATTTTATTTTCACGTGTTATATGGATTAGCTCCAATATTGAGAGAATACGAAGCAATCGTTCACTTAAGAAGCATAATAATAAGGCACCACCTTAGGCCCAAGTCATCTAGCGACTTATAATGCCCTTAAACAGGTGGCCGGGTTACAATGCGTAGGAGGGTGGTGGCAAGCCCTTCATGCCAGCTAGGAGCAACAAACACAAGGAGAACGCAGCTAGCCTTTAAACACGCTAACGAAGGGTTGTGTACGAATTTCATTGGACGAGCGTCACGAGCCTTTACGATGAACGTTTAACGGGTGGGGGGGAGAAAATTTCCGAATTTTCCCCTTCCGACGGCAGCAGGCGCTAAAGCGTCTAGCCAATGAAAAACGTACACAAGAAAATCCACGACTTTTGACGGGTTGCGTTCTCCTTGTGTGGGGTGTTGTGTTTGTTGCTCCTAGATGCCAGGCGAGGACTAACTATTACCGTTAACCTCAACGAAAATTTATGGGAAGGGGAAACCGAAGAACTCGGGGGAAAACCCCTTTAACCAGTGGGGATAAAACTTGCAAACTCAACGCGGAAGGAGTAGTTCCGAGTTTTCACCCAGTGCCACAAGTTGGGACCGAACCCGGCACCTCTTGTTGCGCGGCGAAAGAGCTAACTAATCCGCCACCCCCTTATATTAAATTAAATTATATTAAATATAAACTAATTAAATAAATTAACTAAAAATATAATTTGTTGTTTCGTAATAAACTTCATTCATAGTGTAGATGGCGTGAGTCAAAACAAAGTCAAATTGTGATTTCCTTCGGGACTTCTTCTGTTTATTCGCGAAAACAAGTTCACCAACCTCCTTAATAACAAATAAATAGCAGTAACACGTCAGGCGAAAGAAAAAAGTTTAGCTTTGCCTTCTTTACGGAGCCGCTCGTGAATAATTAACACGCAATTAGGAGCCTTTGAAAAACATTCGTGGAATTTGAAATAAGCGTTTTTAACGGATGCTGCCAGCTAGGAGCAACAAACACAGCACCCCACACAAGGAGAACGCAACCCGTCAAAAGTCGTACATTTTTCATTGGTTAGACGATTTAGCGCCTGCTGCCGTCGGAAGGGGATAATTCGGAAATTGTCTTACCCCTTTCCGTAAAACGATCAGCGTAAAGGCTCGTCCAATGAAATTTGTACACAACACTGCGTGTTTAAAGGCTAGCTGCGTTCTTCTTGTGTTTGTTGCTCCTAGCTGGTTGTTTCAAAAGTCGCTTGATGACTTAGGCCTAAGGAGGTGCCTTGGGTATTAGCCTAACTGATTATTATTATTATTTTTATTATTATTATTATTTTCATTTTAGTACAAACTTCGAAAAATCGGATTAGACGTTTTCGCGTTTAAACAAATATAATATTCATCCATTGCACTGTTAAAAATAAAGGTCTTATTTTAGACCTCTAAAGTGCTTAAAACATTTTCCAATATTTAAGACCATTCAGGGTTTTATCATAGAACATATTTAAACCTTCTGCTCCCCAAATTCAGTCCTTTTGTGGAGTGTTTAAGTACTTATTTTACACTCTTTTATCCATTTTACTTCATAAACAGTAAGAAGTTACTCCTTTTTAACTTCATTTTCAGTCCTTTATAGGCCCTTATTTAATACTTATTATTATTATTATTCAATGCGACTCAATAGATTAACCATTAACATGGCCAGATTAAGCTGGTTTTCGCTAGGGGGAAATAGTCGTTGAACGAAGGGAGTTGATCACGTAAGGTATCAGTTAATACTTTCAGTTTTTGATATACATGTAGCAAGAATTCTTTAGTGCCGATATTTGGGTTAAAATAGTTTGACGCCATAATCAATATCCCCTATATTTAAATCTGTTATAAAATTTTTAAAGACTGAACCTTAGTTAAATATTCCTGGTGATTGGAATTTCTTCGCATTATGTTATTTTAAAGAAAATATTAAAAAAGAAATAACGTAGTATTCAAATACTAGTCTCGAAATTGGTCCATATCATTTTTTTCTTCGTTTAAGGGAATGAAATGGGTATTCAAAAGGAATAAATGTTAGAACATAACTTTTTTATAGCTTTACTACAAGGACTGGAAAAGGTTTATTCTTAGGTCTCTCCCTTTCAATACCCCAAAAGGTATTGTATTAAACATGAAAGAGTAAAATGGGTCTAAAATAATTGATTAGACCGTTTTCAGTAACCAAATGGTTTGAAATAAATTAAAAGTCCAATTTTGGTCGTTTTATAAACCTTTATTTTTAACAGTGTGGCGCATCATATTACATTACCGTTAACTATAACTATCTTTCACGTGTTACATTTCCATTCATTACCATTTTGAAAGAAATATTTGATGGTAATCTAAATATCTTTGAAGCTATCGTTTCAAAGATATGTTAGTACTTCCAAATTCCGCTTCTTAAGCGTATCCGTACAATGGCAACCGAAGGAACGGTATACAACTACATTGTATATGTAGAACCAGTAAAGGCATTGTATAAATGCCAATTAGCGGGTCCAATTAAAGTTCATCGCGCGGGGAAACTTTAGTTCCGATCGCCGAAGCGAAAAGAACCGCGCTCAATTTCTCCTCTTCGTTAGAGTTCCGAGAGAAAGATGGGAGGAGAGAGAGCGAAGGTCAGCCACGCGCGGAGGAAAGGTCCGAGCCCTGACAAGTGATTCCCGATTGTTCGGAGGCGGTGTTGCGAGGATACGCTCGTGTTCTCGCTTAATCGGTCCGGTTTTTCCCGATGACCGCTTCGCTATCACAAATCAATGAGAGAACGCTAATACTTTCGAAGCTCCGAGTACGAGCGCTCTTCCTTAAAACCCCAAGATACACTTGCGAGAACGAAACCGCGCTCTCTTCTTGTTGGCTGAGCTCTTCATACATCCCCTGGTTTTTCTCTACGGCACCACGATGTTTGTAATTTCTTCCTTGGACTCGAAGGATTAAAAGTTTACTAATAGTAGTTTCCTAATGACTTTTATTTACAAATTGCATTTTCGTCTAAGCGCGAACTTTGAAAACGTAGGTAGAACGCGTTCCACGGAGTTTTGGGTTTCTCCTTTAAATTTTAAATGAAACGTATACTCTTTTCGTAAATAAAAGTGCCGTTATTTTCAGGGAAAAAAAGCTTATATATAGTTTTAATGTGTTAAGCGGCTATAATGAAGGTATACGGTTCTTCAAAAAAATATCTTCGTAAATTCGCGAGTGATACCCGAGCGAGTTCATTACATTTTTGAGGGACTTAAAGAGTTTCTCTGTTAAGAAATTCTTTGGAAGTTTTAAGTGTTCCGGTAAATGTTTCTCCTCAGTTTATGCTTACGAGGAATTTATTAGACGTAAAAGGGTCCATAGTTATCTGTTACGCTTTCTATTCAAAGATATATTTCAGAAAATGAAACTAGTGCGTCAATTTTTATTAAGGGGGAAGACTATACAGTGGCCATTGTCTAGTTTCGCGCTATTTCAAGCTGAACTGTTTTATTTTGGTGTTTTAACTTATAAAATTAATATTGATGTGTAGAACAACCTCTTGTTTAGTGCTTAAAATAATTTTGACAATTTTAAATTTCAAAGTAATTTAATTATTACGTTTTAATTCGGACCCCCGGAGCTAAACAAGTTGGGCAAGCGCGCAAACTACCCTATAGTTAGGACCTTATATCTCGTTCACTATTAATATTAGAATTATCAAAATTATTTTAAGCACCAGCCTCTTAATAAAAATATTATTCGATTGTGTAATTTTTAAAACTAAAACGTTCAGCTTGAACGAAAAAGAGTTTATTATATAGTCTTCCCCCTTAAAATCTAATACTTCTTTCCATAAATATTTCCCCGACTGTTTCAACCCCTGTAAAAGGTTGCTGCCAGAACTTTGACAACAGCTTTGGCAGTACAATGAAAAACTGGTTTCAAGTCCAGCCGCTTTAGCACAAACTAAATTTTTGATTTTGACAGGGAGTTTATGGAAAAATCTTTTACAATTTTTGAAATTAAATGTTTTTCCTATTTGATGAATTTTATTTGATACAAATAGAATTTAATGTGTTTCGACTTCAGTTGGATCCAAATTTGGACATTGGATCGAGTCATTTCCGTAAGGTAGGTAATTATATTTCTTATTACGTTGCTAAAATGAATTGAGTTTATAAAGTAATTGGAACTGATGTTGCTATAAAAATATTCGCAATAGAGCGTTCTATAAAATCGGCCCAAGCTTTTCATACAGACTATAGAGCTAGTTTAGCAGGACTAGCAACGATTTTTTATTCTTTGGTTTAAGAGAATTCCTGTATTTACATGAATATTATTATATTATTATATATTATTATTTTTAGGAGTTGTTGGAGGGACCCTAGTGGTTGAAGTATGTTTGGGGCGAAGAATATGTTCATGATCTCAGTTTCTTTTTAAACCCGTGGATTTGGGACTAGTATTTTGCTTATTTTCCATCATACATTTATTACAAAAATCATTTAAAATAAGAAAAACGGCGCGGAAAGCCGGAAATTAGTGAAGCCTAGGCTAGCACCTACGCTACTCCTAAAAATCGACTGCTCTCAATTTCTTACGGGTTTGCCAGATTAATATTTTTCTCTCATACGGAAAACCGGCCAAAACCTTCACCTCCTCCGAACTCAAAAGGGGGAAAGCACACCTCACTGATTTTATAGAACGCTCTATTGTATCTACAAAAAGTTATATCCAACTTTATCCGCATTTTAAATTTGAGGAACAATTCCCGAGAAAGATGCAATCTCCCGAGCTTCGCAATTTCGTACAACGACTGAGGAATGGGACATCAAATCTTAAGAAAGAGCTCCATCTAGATTGCGAAGACACATCGCGAAAGTAGAAGAAAAAGGGACGAGAAAGACGGAAAAAGTAACAGAATGCCGGTGACAAGAGTAGGGTTTTGTTTATAAAGCCGGAAATTAAAGGGTCCAGTCCTTTGGGAAGTCGGGGGGTCTGATGGACACCCAGACGCTGAAGGAGAGAAAGAGATACTATAGTGTACCGTCGAGTGCGAGGTGGTTTTAACCCATTCTCATTTAGGGAGGACAAAACGAAGCGCGGGAGTTCGGATTAGACGGCGACACGCGGGAGGAAGGCGACCCTTAATGTATTAAGGAAGTGCTCAATACGGGGGCGTCGTTGCATTAACCCGCCAAACAATGCCCCTCTTCACGGAGCGCCCCCCGCCACGAGCCGCTTTCAATCGAAGGCCTTAAGCTCATCGTATAAGTCAACACAAATTTAATGGTACGCTGTTGATAAAGGGAGACGGTGTATAACTTTCCAATACAAAAGCTTAGCGAGTGGTTGAGCTGCTGTCATTCAGTCGCGGCCACCGCGTCTTTACCTTCTCTAGGGCCGTCTGTTCTGTCTAGGTGAGCGGATGAACGATCCTTTCTAGTTCCGCTCCACTTCGTACGACTGGGTATAGGACAAGCGCTCGCGCTCGACGCTCATTATTAGAAAATCTAGACAAAAGAGAATATTTCCAAAACTTTGTAACAGCGGGTTTTGAAGCGCCATGGTTATTATTTCCAACGACCCAAAACTGGAGATTATGGGCGTCATCAAGTTCTCCACTTTCGTACAAACCCGCTCTCAAAATCATATTCTTCAGAGATCATTCGAAATCAAAATATTAGGGCTTTTTTCTCTCAACGTACAAATTTATAAATTTTTTAAAGGTATCCAGGAGCACTTTTAAATAGTTGTATGCTTTTAATTTTTTTATAAATTTTGGCCCTGAAAAATGGTATTATATTCGTATTATATACACATATGTATAGTCAGGTTGACAGATAATGTGATTTTAATTCCAGAAAACACTAGGCTGCCTACATTCTCTGGTTACCCGAATACACTCTTGGTATATGTTATCGGAGTTAGATCTTAACATATTAATCAAAGAACTCCAATATAATTAGAGGTAAATCCGCGTAATTTATGCGAAAAGTATGAGATATTAGTGCTAATCGGAGCATCCAAAGAGAGATACACGAAAGCGTGACTATTTGAGCTTTAGGATTCCCCCGGATTGAATCGCGAATTATTCCTTTTGGCAGTTAGTTTGCTAAACTTAAACAATACTTTTGTTTGTTGGTATACTTCGGTCTCGTTTGGAATACTCGAAAACTGAAAGCTCCATTGAATGGATAGCGGCCAATGGGTTCGCGGTATTATTTCCGGATTGGGCTTTAGCTAGCTCCGCTTAATATTATGATAAGTTAATCCGGCGCGTCTCTGTCTGTATGGCCCGCGGCCGCGCGCGTCCCGCTGGGATCGGATATTAGGCGAAACGATGCAAAGCCAATTACTCTCGGCACGCGTCAGATCTGGCTGTTAGTCGCTCGCTGTAGCGCGCTCGATGCACCCGATCGAAGGAAGAGGCCGGGGGGTCCTCGCTACTACCACTATTGGCCCATACGCAACGTGGTTCGCCACTATTCTCCCCGGGGCCGATTGCAAATAACGACAAGCTAAGGAACTTCCTCGGGGCTCTATTTTACCCAAGTATAAGCTCGATTAAAATATAATAAGTTTAGCCACCAATGGAGCTTTCCAAGCGGCCGACTCAAGATTAACTTGGCCATAAATTGAAAATGAGGGTAAGCAATTGGCTACGAAATTAACTACCACGATGGTAGTATATCGGAATTTCTTTATATAAAACCCGTGGCTGATTGGTGCGCGATTGGTTGATTAATCGTCTCCAAAACTTTGCTGTTCCTCCAGTTAGATGTCATAACTTATGTTGGAGTTTATTAATTCTATACAGCTACTACGTTTTTGAACTTTTCGCTAATTTCACCAAGGCTGCAGTTTATAATAACATTCCTGGAGACGACAAGCCAAAAACCTTTCAGTCCAGAGAAGTGAGAGAACATTATTCTCCAAAGACGAACCATTAGCCAGAAATTGCAATTGTAGACTGGTTTCACCCTTTTGAGGAACATCAGTACAGTCTGTCTGAGCTTAACCAGTGGTGTAGTCCTAAAAAAAAGAAACGGGGCCCTACCTGGGTACAACCCACTTCGATTTCGCGCGTAATCGAAGTTGGCTGTAACGGCCGCTATATTAAATGTACGTTCAACTTCGATTTTTAGCGTGATCGAAGCTGGCCGTACCTAGGTAACTATTTGAAATTGTTATGGTATTTTCCTGGGGGCAAAATTTATAATGAATTTTACACTAGTAAATGACCCCCTGCACGAGGAATGTTCCATAAAAATTTTAAAATTAAAAAAAAAGTTTTCCAGCTATTTATAATTTCGTTTTTTAGTGGACACCTTGTATATCTAGACAATACAATCAGCGTTGCTATTAAATTTGGGTGGCATCAACTGATTAAACCAATGAAGGGGCTAGATCAACAAGAAGGGTGCCTTTGTAGCTTTGAGAGGTATTTGACGGGTCGTCATCGCTTTCCCGACGCTGAAATATCAACGTCTCTCTCTTAAAATCCCAAGAACCGATGATTGACGAGTTCACTTGACGTCAAAGTGACGGAGTGGACAGAAGTCGATAGATAATAAAACGTTTGCTAAATAAAAACGCTGATTTGGTACTGTTTTCTTTGTTTTAAATCTGTCGAAGTAATTTATTCATCAAAGATTTTTCCTATAAACAGTGCCAAACTAATTTCAAGGGACCGGACCTAACAACTCCATCGAAAGAAAATATAAAAAGAAGGCGCAATAAGAAATGTCCACCCCCTCTCGAAAATGTGAACGAGGGAACCAATGGGAGAGTATAAAATGCACACAAAAAAACTACGTCTACAATCCTACCAATTTACCGTAAACGATTCCGTTGAGTATCTTAACCTTTTGAATTTCATTACCATAGATTTTGTAAAAACAAAAACGTTTATAAAATTTTTTTTAACGCTATTAAAAATATTTTATGTATAGATATGTAACTATGCACATTTTGTGACACAAATAAAGACGTTTTACAAAAAATAATAGTAATGCTCACTGAACACAGCAGGAATCTAACTCCTGTTTCCCCCTCGTGACAAACGGATCAATCAAGCAATGTGTCCAACTAGTGATTGGCCAGACCAGTCCACTCTTTCACGTTATTTGCGCATGTGAAGGATTCATATACATTAAAGAAGGCCACCAATCAAGCATCGAATCCAAAGTAATATTCCCAAAACACAAACTAAGATAAATTAATATACCTCTCTTCGTAATACTGCGGTATACAATCCGCTTGCTAAAAGTATGACCTGGGTTCGATTTCTGGCCACGACCATGTGTTATATTAAAATAATTAAATTATTTTGAATTTGATTTATAAATATTGAAAATAATGTAGAATAAATCGACGTTAATACGTTTATAAAAGCGTAAAGGAAAACGGACTTTCGCCAAAGCTGTTTTTCGACGGATCATGGTAGCGAAATGTGTCGGTGGTTCTGTAGCGAGGTTGGTAAAATACTGCGTATCGAACACTCGTCTGCCCAGCAAGAGGACCCGAGTTCTAATCCAGAATTGCTTTTAATTCAATAGACAAGCCGCAACATTTGAATTTCTTTTACGCAATAATTTAAATTGAACACGAAATATCGTTATATTTAAATAAGATCCGAAATGTAAAACTCTATTAACTATTAATATGTATACGCTTCAGCTGAATTTCTAATTTTCAGTAAAGTGTTATAAGCGTCGATGGTTCTATGGTAGAACTCTAGCCTGCCACAGGGCAAAAGTACCCCGGGCCCGGGCCTCCGAAAGGGGCCCGCCGGAACGGGTGCCTAACTAAAACTATCTAACTATTTCCAAAAAAAAACAAATTTTGGAGTAAAAATTACCTGGGGCCCGAAAATCCTAGCGCCAGCCCCTGCCAAGCAGCAGGGCTCCGGTTCAAATCCCACCCGACTGTTTCACAAGTTGATATTAAGACGTCTACCGTTGAAACTCTGCCGTTTGGGTGCTATGACTTTTAACGTAATATTTAGGAGAGCATAAATACGCCATAATTCACACAAACAACACATACAAACACTCCAACCTACGTCACCATATATACAAACTAACAAATCGCACGAACACACATACTGGAAGAATAGAATGGTTTTCGAAAAAACCTTTTCCACAATTTCAAAAACTGCGAACACGGTGATTATAAAACTCCTCCTAGGGAACATAAGTTCCTAGGAGAGGTAAAAATAACTATAAAATCGTTTCCATTTACAGGTGTTTTATTTGTAAATGAAATTGCTGGTATTTAGAATGAAAATTACCACAATATAATTGATGCTTATTTTACCAATTTACTAAAATCTGAATAGGAAAAAAGTAAAGATGGCTGATAAATTTGGTTTTTAAATGTTAACTGCTGCTCTAGTTTTTAAATAAAAGATTATACTACGGCTCCTAAATTGATGTACATAATTCAAAGCAGTTTTGAAATGTACAAATTCTATTACTATTTAAATAATCAAATGGTTCGTATAAAATCTTTTTAGCGTGACAAAATAATTTTCGTTAAAAAATTCCATTTGAGATTGTCACCCATTTACAAATTATCTTGAAATGATGGGAAACGTTTTTTAAAACAATTTAAAAAATACAATTAAGTAATAATAACAATGTGTAAGCTGAAACTAGCTTTTTTCCAAATAATAAAAATTACAATTTTTTTAGTTATAAAAATATTCTTGCTTAGCTTAAGCGAAAAGCTAAAGCTAATTGACAACGAAACAAATTAACAACGAGACGGAAATAAAGTTTAAATTCACAATACTAAATAATTCATATAAAAATTCTACTTTATGAAGGAACTGTACCTCCAATGCATTGGGTGTTTAAATAAATTAAAGTGTTGTGAATTTAAACCGTTATTTACGTTTCAAATTAATTTTGTTAATTTCTCAAGCAATAACAACGTTAAATTGTAATTACTTAGGTGGAAAGTTATGGTTCAAAAAATAGTTTCAAATAGCTACTGAAAAATTTTACATCAATTTATTTTCTTACCACTTGTTAATTTTTCACACAATATCAAAGTAAGCTAAAGTAAATTTTAATGTATATTTTTTAGAGAAAATGCTTAATTTTTTCTTTGAACTAACTGAAACTTCTCTCATGACTAGGTTTGAAATTTGAAGCCTTAAATATTAAATATACGACATTATCTAAATTATACTGTAGAGCTGTTTGAAAATACGGTTAATAAGTTTATTCTGGTTTAACTTTTAATTTGTACTTTGATATAAATTCAAAATAATTTAATTGGAAATTCATGTAAAAATTAATTTATCTAATGCCATGGTAATATTAATCCATTAACATATATTATAATAATTACCCAATGCTTAATATTTACTTTGGTTTAATTTGTTTGATGGTACTCGTACCCTTGAAGACGCCGATGGTAAGCGTACCATTGAAGACGCCGGATGGTACACGTACCGTTGAAGATGCCGGATCATACTCGTACCCTTGAAGACGCCGGATGGTACTCTTACCGTTAAAGATGTTGGATGGTACTCATACCGTTGAAGACGCCGGATGGTACGCTTACCGTTAAAGATGTTGGATGGTACTCAAACCGTTGAAGACGCCGATGGTAAGCGTACCATTGAAGACGCCGGATGGTACACGTACCGTTAAAGATGTTGGATGGTACTCGTACCGTTGAAGACGCCGGATGGTACTCTTACCGTTAAAGATGTTGGATGGTACTCATACCGTTGAAGACGCCGGATGGTACGCTTACCGTTAAAGATGTTGGATGGTACTCAAACCGTTGAAGACGCCGATGGTAAGCGTACCATTGAAGACGCCGGATGGTAAGCGTACCATTGAAGACGCCGGATGGTAAGCGTACCATTGAAGACACCGGATGGTACACGTACCGTTGAAGATGCCGGATCATACTCGTACCCTTGAAGACGCCGGATGGTACTCTTACCGTTAAAGATGTTGGATGGTACTCATATCGTTGAAGACGCCGATGGTAAGCGTACCATTGAAGACACCGGATGGTACACGTACCGTTGAAGATGCCGGATCATACTCGTACCCTTGAAGACGCCGGATGGTACTCTTACCGTTAAAGATGTTGGATGGTACTCATACCGTTGAAGACGCCGGATGGTACGCTTACCGTTAAAGATGTTGGATGGTACTCAAACCGTTGAAGACGCCGATGGTAAGCGTACCATTGAAGACGCCGGATGGTACACGTACCGTTAAAGATGTTGGATGGTACTCGTACCGTTGAAGACGCCGGATGGTACTCTTACCGTTAAAGATGTTGGATGGTACTCATACCGTTGAAGACGCCGATGGTAAGCGTACCATTGAAGACACCGGATGGTACACGTACCGTTGAAGATGCCGGATCATACTCGTACCCTTGAAGACGCCGGATGGTACTCGTACCGTTGAAGACGCCGGATGGTACTCTTACCGTTGAAGACGCCGGATGGTACTCATACCCTTGAAGACGCCGGATGGTACGCTTACCGTTAAAGATGTTGGATGGTACTCATACCGTTGAAGACGCTGATGGTAAGCGTACCATTGAAGACGCCGGATGGTACACGTACCGTTGAAGATGCCGGATCATACTCGTACCCTTGAAGACGCCGGATGGTACTCTTACCGTTAAAGATGTTGGATGGTACTCATACCGTTGAAGACGCCGATGGTAAGCGTACCATTGAAGACGCCGGATGGTACACGTACCGTTGAAGATGCCGGATCATACTCGTACCCTTGAAGACGCCGGATGGTACTCTTACCGTTAAAGATGTTGGATGGTAGTCATACCGTTGAAGACGCCGGATGGTACGCTTACCGTTAAAGATGTTGGATGGTACTCAAACCGTTGAAGACGCCGATGGTAAGCGTACCATTGAAGACACCGGATGGTACACGTACCGTTGAAGATGCCGGATTTAAAACAATTTAAAAAATACAATTAAGTAATAATAACAATGTGTAAGCTGAAACTAGCTTTTTTCCAAATAATAAAAATTACAATTTTTTTAGTTATAAAAATATTCTTGCTTAGCTTAAGCGAAAAGCTAAAGCTAATTGACAACGAAACAAATTAACAACGAGACGCAAATAAAGTTTAAATTCACAATACTAAATAATTCATATAAAAATTCTACTTTATGAAGGAACTGTACCTCCAATGCATTGGGTGTTTAAATAAATTAAAGTGTTGTGAATTTAAACCGTTATTTACGTTTCAAATTAATTTTGTTAATTTCTCAAGCAATAACAACGTTAAATTGTAATTACTTAGGTGGAAAGTTATGGTTCAAAAAATAGTTTCAAATAGCTACTGAAAAATTTTACATCAATTTATTTTCTTACCACTTGTTAATTTTTCACACAATATCAAAGTAAGCTAAAGTAAATTTTAATGTATATTTTTTAGAGAAAATGCTTAATTTTTTCTTTGAACTAACTGAAACTTCTCTCATGACTAGGTTTGAAATTTGAAGCCTTAAATATTAAATATACGACATTATCTAAATTATACTGTAGAGCTGTTTGAAAATACGGTTAATAAGTTTATTCTGGTTTAACTTTTAATTTGTACTTTGATATAAATTCAAAATAATTTAATTGGAAATTCATGTAAAAATTAATTTATCTAATGCCATGGTAATATTAATCCATTAACATATATTATAATAATTACCCAATGCTTAATATTTACTTTGGTTTAATTTGTTTGATGGTACTCGTACCCTTGAAGACGCCGATGGTAAGCGTACCATTGAAGACGCCGGATGGTACACGTACCGTTGAAGATGCCGGATCATACTCGTACCCTTGAAGACGCCGGATGGTACTCTTACCGTTAAAGATGTTGGATGGTACTCATACCGTTGAAGACGCCGGATGGTACGCTTACCGTTAAAGATGTTGGATGGTACTCAAACCGTTGAAGACGCCGATGGTAAGCGTACCATTGAAGACGCCGGATGGTACACGTACCGTTAAAGATGTTGGATGGTACTCGTACCGTTGAAGACGCCGGATGGTACTCTTACCGTTAAAGATGTTGGATGGTACTCATACCGTTGAAGACGCCGGATGGTACGCTTACCGTTAAAGATGTTGGATGGTACTCAAACCGTTGAAGACGCCGATGGTAAGCGTACCATTGAAGACGCCGGATGGTAAGCGTACCATTGAAGACGCCGGATGGTAAGCGTACCATTGAAGACACCGGATGGTACACGTACCGTTGAAGATGCCGGATCATACTCGTACCCTTGAAGACGCCGGATGGTACTCGTACCGTTGAAGACGCCGGATGGTACTCTTACCGTTGAAGACGCCGGATGGTACTCATACCCTTGAAGACGCCGGATGGTACGCTTACCGTTAAAGATGTTGGATGGTACTCATACCGTTGAAGACGCTGATGGTAAGCGTACCATTGAAGACGCCGGATGGTACACGTACCGTTGAAGATGCCGGATCATACTCGTACCCTTGAAGACGCCGGATGGTACTCTTACCGTTAAAGATGTTGGATGGTACTCATACCGTTGAAGACGCCGATGGTAAGCGTACCATTGAAGACGCCGGATGGTACACGTACCGTTGAAGATGCCGGATCATACTCGTACCCTTGAAGACGCCGGATGGTACTCTTACCGTTGAAGACGCCGGATGGTACTCCTACCGTTGAAGACGCCGGATGGTACTCGTACCCTTGAAGACGCCGGATGGTACTCTTACCGTTAAAGATGTTGGATGGTACTCGTACCGTTGAAGACGCCGGATGGTACTCGTACCGTTGAAGACGCCGGATGGTACTCGTACCGTTGAAGACGCCGGATGGTACTCTTACCGTTAAAGATGTTGGATGGTACTCATACCGTTGAAGACGCCGATGGTAAGCGTACCATTGAAGACGCCGGATGGTACACGTACCGTTGAAGATGCCGGATCATACTCGTACCCTTGAAGACGCCGGATAGTACGCTTACCGTTAAAGATGTTGGATGGTACTCATACCGTTGAAGACGCTGATGGTAAGCGTACCATTGAAGACGCCGGATGGTACACGTACCGTTGAAGATGCCGGATCATACTCGTACCCTTGAAGACGCCGGATGGTACTCTTACCGTTAAAGATGTTGGATGGTACTCATACCGTTGAAGACGCCGATGGTAAGCGTACCATTGAAGACGCCGGATGGTACATGTACCGTTGAAGATGCCGGATCATACTCGTACCCTTGAAGACGCCGGATGGTACTCTTACCGTTGAAGACGCCGGATGGTACTCGTACCGTTGAAGACGCCGGATGGTACTCGTACCCTTGAAGACGCCGGATGGTACTCTTACCGTTAAAGATGTTGGATGGTACTCGTACCGTTGAAGACGCCGGATGGTACTCGTACCGTTGAAGACGCCGGATGGTACTCTTACCGTTAAAGATGTTGGATGGTACTCATACCGTTGAAGACGCCGATGGTAAGCGTACCATTGAAGACGCCGGATGGTACACGTACCGTTGAAGATGCCGGATCATACTCGTACCCTTGAAGACGCCGGATAGTACGCTTACCGTTAAAGATGTTGGATGGTACTCGTACCGTTGAAGACGCCGGATGGTACTCGTACCGTTGAAGACGCCGGATGGTACTCTTACCGTTGAAGACGCCGGATGGTACTCGTACCGTTGAAGACGCCGGATGGTACTCGTACCCTTGAAGACGCCGGATGGTACGCTTACCGTTAAAGATGTTGGATGGTACTCATACCGTTGAAGACGCTGATGGTAAGCGTACCATTAAAAACGCCGGATGGTACACGTACCGTTGAAGATGCCGGATCATACTCGTACCCTTGAAGACGCCGGATAGTACGCTTACCGTTAAAGATGTTGGATGGTACTCGTACCGTTGAAGACGCCGGATGGTACTCGTACCGTTGAAGACGCCGGATGGTACTCTTAGCGTTAAAGATGTTGGATGGTACTCTTACCGTTAAAGATGTTGGATGGTACTCATACCGTTGAAGACGCCGGATGGTACGCTTACCGTTAAAGATGTTGGATGGTACTCATACCGTTGAAGACGCTGATGGTAAGCGTACCATTGAAGACGCCGGATGGTACACGTACCGTTGAAGATGCCGGATCATACTCGTACCCTTGAAGACGCCGGATGGTACTCTTACCGTTAAAGATGTTGGATGGTACTCATACCGTTGAAGACGCCGATGGTAAGCGTACCATTGAAGATGCCAGATCATACTCGTACCCTTGAAGACGCCGGATGGTACTCTTACCGTTAAAGATGTTGGATGGTACTCATACCGTTGAAGACGCCGATGGTAAGCGTACCATTGAAGACGCCGGATGGTACACGTACCGTTGAAGATGCTGGATCATACTCGTACCCTTGAAGACGCCGGATGGTACTCGTACCGTTGAAGACGCCGGATGGTACTCTTACCGTTGAAGACGCCGGTTGGTACTCGTACCGTTGAAGACGCCGGATGGTACTCTTACCGTTAAAGACGCCGGATGGTACTCGTACCGTTGAAGACGCCGGATGGTACTCGTACCGTTGAAGACGCCGGATGGTACTCTTACCGTTAAAGATTTTGGATGGTACTCATACCGTTAAAGATTTTGGATGGTACTCATACCGTTGAAGACGCCGATGGTAAGCGTACCATTGAAGACGCCGGATGGTACACGTACCGTTGAAGATGCCGGATCATACTCGTACCCTTGAAGACGCCGGATGGTACTCGTACCGTTGAAGACGCCGGATGGTACTCTTACCGTTAAAGATTTTGGATGGTACTCATACCGTTGAAGACGCCGATGGTAAGCGTACCATTGAAGACGCCGGATGGTACACGTACCGTTGAAGATGCCGGATCATACTCGTACCCTTGAAGACGCCGGATAGTACGCTTACCGTTAAAGATGTTGGATGGTACTCGTACCGTTGAAGACGCCGGATGGTACTCTTACCGTTGAAGACGCCGGATGGTACTCGTACCGTTGAAGACGCCGGATGGTACTCGTACCGTTGAAGACGCCGGATGGTACGCTTACCGTTAAAGATGTTGGATGGTACTCATACCGTTGAAGACGCTGATGGTAAGCGTACCATTAAAGACGCCGGATGGTACACGTACCGTTGAAGATGCCGGATCATACTCGTACCCTTGAAGTCGCCGGATGGTACTCTTACCGTTAAAGATGTTGGATGGTACTCTTACCGTTAAAGATGTTGGATGGTACTCATACCGTTGAAGACGCCGATGGTAAGCGTACCATTGAAGACGCCGGATGGTACACGTACCGTTGAAGATGCCTTATCATACTCGTACCGTTGAAGACGCCGGATGGTACTCTTACCGTTAAAGATGTTGGATGGTACTCATACCGTTGAAGACGCCGATGGTAAGCGTACCATTGAAGACGCCGGATGGTACACGTACCGTTGAAGATGCCGGATGATACTAGTACCCTTGAAGACGCCGGATAGTACGCTTACCGTTAAAGATGTTGGATGGTACTCGTACCGTTGAAGACGCCGGATGGTACTCTTACCGTTGAAGACGCCGGATGGTACTCGTACCGTTGAAGACGCCGGATGGTACTCGTACCGTTGAAGACGCCGGATGGTACTCGTACCGTTGAAGACGCCGGATGGTACTCGTACCGTTGAAGACGCCGGATGGTACTCGTACCGTTGAAGACGCCGGATGGTACTCGTACCGTTGAAGACGCCGGATGGTACTCGTACCGTTAAAGACCGCGGAGGGTACGCGTACCATTTTAGGATTTACGAAACATCTTTGGTATTTTTTCTGCATAGTTTTCCAAACTTTTGTAAATGAAGAAATAAAAGTAGCAACAAGTAGGAGAAAAAATAAAAAGGTTTTACTGAAACGACGCGGTATTTCGGCCAATAGAGCACAGATATAATAAGGAGGGCGATGCGTTATTTCTTCTATAGACAAGTCTTCCCTATTAGGTTGCTAACATAGTGCTTGCCTGGGGCTCGTACGCTTCGATCCTAATCCGCTGCTCAAATCTTGATCATTTGAAGATGCATCTTTTGGTACTCTGTCTTTAGAAGACACATTTTATGGTACTCTGTCTTTGGAAGAGCCATTTTATGGTACTGGTTGGTGGACAGATATTAGTATTTTTTTGGAAGATACACGTTTACAACGACTTTGGAAATTACACTTTTGGAAACCAATCTTTTCTGTTTGTATTTTCGAAAAATATCTTAGTAATGAGATAGAACTCTTCCTCCTTCAATGGAGTAGCAAATGAGTCAGATGATTAAATACGTTTATGTTGACTCAAATGGCCAAGAGGTGATCGAAGAAAGCTTCATCGACTACATTTATTCACATAAAAAACAGGAGAAGGCTTATCAACTGAAATATCAAATATTCAAGAAACGAAATCATATGCATAATTAAAAAAGTACTACACCATTTTATTAAACTGCACTCCTGATGCCTCAATGAAGATACGTTTATGTTGACTCAATGTCCAAGTGGTGAGCGAAGTTCATCGACTATATTAATTCGCATAAAAAACAGGAGAAGGCGTATAAACTGAAATAATAAATATTCAAGATTCCAGAGTTCAAGGGTATGGCAACGGTGCGAATATGGCGGGAATATATATTTAAATATATCGTTGGTAGACCATGCGACAAAGTTAATTAATGGATTACGTAATACTTTACAAGGATTACGAGAAACAGGCATCGAACAAACTTTTCTTGAAGCCAAAAAAATGGCTGAAACGATGGATATACAAAGTTAATTTCCTTATAAATCAAAGAGACGAGTTAAGAAAATGGTAATAATCAAACATTGCACCAGAAAAAAAACCCATTAAAATTCAAATTTTCTGCGTTTTTGACAGCCTATTGTCTCAAATAAATTGGCGTTATGTGGAAATGAGAGCTCTCTGTGACGATTTTTGCTTTCTTTGTGATTCGTGTTTACTGTTTAGTACCGAATAATGTTGCTGATATAAATAAGGTGCCTTCAAATATCGCTAAAACATATAACATAGTAATAACTTACGACTATACGTGTGAAATTCAAAGTTTTAAGTTTGAAGCTTCGACACTCATAGAAAATATTAAAACGGCAACTCAGCTAGATATACTGCAGCCATTCACGATTTCGGATTACTAGAGTCATATCAAAATACTACCGTGGCTTTAAGAACATTTCTCACTCTTCCTGTGAGAGATGATTTAGTAAGCTAAAACAGATAAAAAATTATTTATGCTCAACTATAGGACAAGAACGCTTAATCAATCTTTCCAAAAAATGGTGTTATATTTTCCGGTTAACACAAACCCAGCCCTTACCTTGCCGAAGTGGATGAGGTTTAAGTTCAACACAATCACGATCAAATCTTTAGCTTCATTGCGTATCCCTACAGCAAGTGCAATAAATATAAACCTTAAAAAGTCTGAAGAGAAAAGATGAGATATTAATAGAAACATTTTTATCCATTTTAAAAACCCAGAATATATTATCTGGCAATTTTACTAGCCATCCTCCCAAATTCGTGTCCCTTCTTGACCGATGTGTGGATAAAGCTTTCGACGTGTTCTTAGTTCAAAGGCAGCTTTATGAAATTTCGTTAATAAATAATAAACTAGTCACTTGTTGCTCCATATTTTAGACGAAAACGATTCAAATGGCACAGTTTTTACCAGAACAAAAAAGAAACGCTTCATATTAAAAATACGATTTCCAAAAATAGTTTTATTTTCGAAACATTTGATAAAAAACGACTTCTAAGAGCGAGCGAATATAGCGAAGAGAGACCCCTTGAAACGTAGAGATCAAAAATTCATTGAACTAAAATATTGTATAATATAAAACACATCAAAGCCAGTCTCCGAAATTCGATCCTTTAAAACAAGGGTCGTTTCGAAAATTTAATAGCTTCGGAACCCCAGAGCGAAGTTTTTCCTCAAAAAAGAGAAAAATATCGAAAGAAAACGCGAATTCAAAGCGTGGAGAGCGATCCTTGACGGTGGCCGAACCTCGAAATTTATTTGAAAAAACAGTCCGCGGAAACACGTAAGGACGCTTGTTAACTCGTATTATTGGTAGGCAAACGTACGCGGCATAGAAAACGACGGACTTAAACGTCATATTTTTTTTTCAAACAGCGAGCCTCTCAACGACGTCAAAGACGTCCTGTCCGAAAAACTCATTTCGTGAAAACGTAATAAGAAGTGAAATTCGTCGTGGGGACGCGCCGAAAGATTTATTCCGGGGACAGTGAGGAGGGGGCCACCTCGCGAAAACCGATTGAAGATCGAGAAAAAGCTCGCCTCCTCGTTTTTGACATTTTGAAGGAGTTCCAAAATGAAGGCGCCTAAAGTTGAAGGAGAAGCAAATAAGGAGAGACTCCCGGCCGGAGACAGAAAGGATGTGAGGGCCCAACTCCGGCGGGGGAAGACTATGCCCATTCGCTTCTTTTTCTTCAAAAATGTGTTTCCGTCAGACCCAGCCAACGAAACCTTTTTTCTCTCAAAAGCGCCGCCCGGAAGTTGGGAAGAGATGTACAGTCGCGTTCAATGTTTCTGATCGTTTTCACTCGCTCTTCATTTGTTTATCTCTTAGAAGTATAGAGGAACTTTTAAAAGCTTATTGGAAAGGAAACCCTAGATGAAGTCAGCAAACAGCTAAAGCCTTCAATGGGGTTATCTGTTCCGTTTCAAATGGTGGAATACCGCACGACATTACGTTGAACTCTTGGAAAATGAATGCTTTCATACGCGTTACTGAACGGGTTTCTTGACAGTAACTCTTTATTCACGCAAGACAGAGCTCAACTGCACACTACTCTAGTGATCACTGAAGTGCCAGATAGGCTTAGAGTAGTCCACGAGTGTTACAAAATTTAACTGTAATTAACAGAGGTTTTTATGGAAGTCAGGAATGCGTGAGAGACGTTGGAAGGGTTACAAAATGCTTGCCGGGATTTGAAACGAGACTTAAAATTTCTCAATTCATATCACTAACAGTGAGAGACGTTTGCCAGAGGTTTGTGTAATAAATGATTTTAATTAAAATAAATTTTTGTTGTTCTGAAAACTTCATTTCGATATCATATCCAATAATCTGCTAGTAGTGTCGCTCGAAGGTTTATTATTGTTTAGCTGAATTTTGCTTAAAGTCCAGAATCACCTATAACCCATCCATAGCTAATACCCACTATTGCGGTGCCGTAATCATCCGCACAACTATAACAATATTATTAACTCAACATTAAGCCCAAAACATTATCCTTCTATTAATTCGAAAATCTTAAATTAGTCATACACGATTCTATTATCCGCGACGCTAATATTCAATGATATAGTAAAAAAGCTTTGTGATCTTGAACTATACTGAACTTTCACTTCAGTTTTAAGTTGATACGTTTCACTCAAACATTTATTTTCTGGTTCTTTTTCGATTCACTTTGAAAATTCAAAGCTGGTTTAGTTTCCACCTGAGGCCCGTAATTTTGAAGGGGTTTTATTACTTCCGGTTACGCTAAGGCTCTAATAATTCGATAAAACAAAATGTCCGCCAAGAGAAAACGACCAGAAACTTTTGATCGAGACTGTAGCTGTTCCGTCGCGGCCACCGACGTTAATAAGGAGGACGGACAGCAATGTAAACAATCAAATGAAATATATCGACCAATCGAAAGTTTCCGAGGATGGCAAACAAGGTGAAATGTTGACTCTGTCCGCGGGTTTGGGGCCATCACTTACAGATTTAAACTCATTCTCCCGCGTCATTCATTACTTAGTTGAAAATTGGCACGGACATTACCGCGGCGAACTTCGATCATTTATCAGTGGCGTCGCCAGCATTATCCTGTAATGGACGCTCAATGTTGCAATTCGGAAGCGGGTCTTAAATTTAGCTCAAAAGCCTAATTGATTGAAGGAGAAGAATGCTTTAGACACGAGCCACGCCGATGTTTTGACTGCGCGGTATTTTTATCTCGATAATTGCATTTCCCTTATTAGTACCAGAATTCGCGAATGGCTCGTCAACGAGAATATTCTTGATAAAGTTTCCAAACTTTCGCGTAACTTTTTATCTCCGCTTCTGGTACCTGCGCGGTGGGGGAGGACGCGGAAGGAGAAAGTTTGAAAAGGCTAACAATCTCGGGTCTGGCCGCACCCTGCCGCGGGGAGTCGTCGTCGCCAAGACCAACTTCGTTACCCGTAACAAGGACGAAGGAAACTGTGATCTCCCCGCAGTGGCTGAAATCAGATGCCAATTCAGCGGGATTGGGCTCTCGAGCTCGCTTGGTCTCTTCTAACGAATGAAATGAAATTGGAGTGGAAATCAGCCAGGAAGAATCGAGAACCCACCCGAAATTAGCCTACCTTTCTCTCGTTCGGATCCAAATACGTGTCTTACAATTTCGATATTTGCCGTGATTTCGCTCAAGTAGAAATTTCCATAATTGCGTATTACACTGAACAACAAATAAAATGTTTTGGAATGTTTCCTAACCCAATTGAACTATTTCTGACTATTTTTGGGTCAAGAAAAACGAATATGGCAATGAATTTTTTTATTAACTACCGTTTCCAAGATACAAAATACATAGACATTAATGCATAGACATTAATATATTATGGGCTTTTTCTAATGTTTCGAAGTAAAATGATAATCGGTATGAAACGAAGCAGCCGCACACAAGGGGAAATAGGTCAGTGTAGAGCATTCGACTGCATATAAAGGGTTCCTTAGTTCTTAACCGAAATCCCCCTTGGTGGTTTCGCTTTCTTTTAACAATCTTGATTAAATTAATTAAATCAATTTACTGAACATTAAAGAAAATGTTTCGGGCTCAAAATTTGCTGATATTAATTTATGCTGAACACGAATATGAGAATAAAAAATGTTGGTTAACTCTAGTTTTTGAGATACAGTCATAATGACTGTTCAATAATTTTGAGCCCGAAACATGTTCTTTGTTGTTCAGTGTTATTTTACAGTCGTTCTCGTCTTTCAACTCGATATCTAAATTCCTTCTCGCCGCGACCAAATTTACTATTAGCACTGCCAATACAAAAACTACGCGACCCGCTAAAGGTTCTTTACGTAGCTCGGTTGACCAGAATACTGTTTTATGTTTGAAACCAGGCTTGTTGGTTAATGATTCATTTTTTTTAATTTGAGGAAAGTGTTAACAGGGCCTCAACGTCGACATGTAATGATTTCACGTTTTCTTCCGAGTACATTATTATGCCAATAATAATAACAATAATAATTTAATAATGAAAATATGCTAATAAAAGATTTGACCAACTATTAATATGAAATATTTTAATGAGCCAGCTTAATGTAAAAACACGCGGGAGCATACTTATTTCAAATTGCTTCAAAAGTCACGAATCTCGAGTTGCATGACTTAAGCCCTTAAGTAGTGATATATAATCGAATTGTGGTTTTGTACAACTAATGTAAATTTTGACTTTGAAATAAAAAACTATTTCTAAATAATTATCAGATTCCCTAAGGATTCGAACCCGCGCCACGATGATTGTGAATCCGAAAACTTATGGCTGAAAATCTTGATGCCCTGCTTTCAGAAATTTTATGTCAAAGTCACACGAGTGGCTAAATAGGTTCATTACTGAAAAACTAGCTGTTGAATACCGTTTCCACGCTTGTTTATTTAACGAAGTTCACACGAGCCTTGGAAAGCAACTGCTACTAGTCAGGATAGCCTGTTTGTATTTTTTTGGGTTAATTACGATACGCGAAAACGAAGTGCAGGTATGGACTTTTTACCATTGTCGTAGTATTGTTTCACTTTGGTGTTCTTCGTGTTCCCTGGTTTATTCTTAAATTAGCAAGAAAATGTTTTCCCACTAAACTACCTACAGAAATACTTCGCATTGCTTCCCAAACTACAGCGTCGGGTTTTCAACAAGTGTCTTTACAATAGGCGAAACTATAAAGCTCAGGGGGGTTGAAAATATGGTAGTCACGTGACTTTGTGGAGAACGGCAACGCCATCTATCCTAAGAATTACGAACTATTATTCATTTTATTTGGCTAATGGCGGTATAAATTTTGATCGATTCATCGAAATTATCTAATTATTGTTATTATTTAAAACATTTTGTTATAGAAAAGTGGAAATTAATTAGCTGTCTCCAGTATCTGGAACGAATATTATTTTCTTTACCATCGCACGGCCAACTATGAACACGAGTTACCGAATCGAAGTTGGCTGTGATATGGTAGTCACGTGATTGAGTTTTCCCATTCTAACAAGTTGGTTAAGACCAAATTTACTTTATAGTTTGCCCTATTCGTTTTGATCATACGATGACTCAAATCGGTAAACAACTAGTTTGTTATTGGATTTTAGCAGTCTTTAGTTTCCTCTGGAGATTCGCACTGCACCTGCGCCAAATTAAATCAATAATTATTGTTAAGCCATGAAACAGTGGTGGCCCCAGCAATACGCAGGTGTAGGTTGCCGTCTACTTGAGTTATAGAAGAAATCTATAAAGGTTTAAGTATGGGGCCTCAACTAAAAAAAATATTAGATTTTGAATGACCTTTTTAAATATTATTTTCTATCTTTTACGGCTCTATACTAATTAGCCTTGTTTTTTTTTTTAATGAAGCAGAGTCCACGACGACCCAATATCCTGTTTCAACAAAAGTAAAGCTAGACACCGACACACCGTTATTCGCGTATTATTTCGTTTTTGTAATTCCAGCTGTAATAGTCTAAAGCATTTCGTCGGTTTGTAAATAGGGGCCTGCGTCCTCTTCGCTTACCTCAAAACAAATCCTAGCGCTGCCACTGCCATCAAAATATACAAATAATATCTTTTAAAATTGAAATGTATTAAAAGTAGATATTGTTGGTCCTTAAATATCAGAAATGCTTTAAAACTCTTTATAATGGCTGAAATACGGTATGTATTATTCCACAGAGTAAATGGTCGAGTAATATTATTTACATATTGAGATACACCAGGATGTAGTTGAATCAGTGGGAGTATTTATATATGAAACTATGATAGTTATAGCTGCCATAACCGTTAATAAGCGTTTACACCAAAACTCAACCGGAAATCCCCGATTAACACCAAATTTCAAGCGTAGCAACTACGTAATATTCATAAGCCATCTAGAAAATTTCAAAGCCGTCTGAATAAAACTACGCAAATTTGAAGGCCAAATGTTTTAAACTGGCATTGTAGTAAGTAACATTTACGAAAGGAAATCAATAAAAAATAATTAAAATACAAGGTATTGTCACTACGTTTAACAAATATTAAGTAACTGTAATGGTTATTATCATAATCGTGAGTGGTATATGTATGTTCTTTAAAATTTATTTTACTTAAAGGGAATATAACCCCAGGTATTTGGTGTGGAACACCAACGTTTGCAGCTCTGGCCGCTCTTGCCTTTGGCTTTAGAAATGTGTGGCGCCACTGTACGGGAAATTTGAAAAATTGAAGGGGGTCTTCCATAAAGGTTGCTTTGCAGGTTATATTCAATTTAATCAAAATATGTACTTTATATTTTTGATTTCTCTCAAAATTTTAGGAGTGTGCAAAAGAAGCTCGAAGTCTAGGGGCCCTTCAATCTAAACTATCCGGGAAACCTCTAACAAGTTAGTGCAACCTCTCGGGATAATTCATCAACGCGTATCGTATCGGTTGGGATAACGAGTACGGTATATAAAATATTCTTACCCTTGCTCAAAGATATTAATTCACCAAGGCGGAGGAAGATGGTGACACAGTGCAAGTAGTGGCCTTTCGTGGCGTGAATCAAATCAGAGAGAGGGTGTTACATTGAAGGGAAAAGGAAAAGAAGAGAGATTAGAATTCAGAATGGAAACCCTTTGTCTTTAATCGATCACAACATCTGAACAAAATGCGGCGGAAATTATTATCTATTCTGTATCGAGGGAAATAGTTCTATTTAACTCTGGTGATGGTTAGGTCATCACGACTACAATTATTTTATCTATTCAAAATAAGCGGGGGATTTAAACACAACATAAACGCTCTTTGACCTTAGATTGGTTAAAAAATCAATTTCTTACGGTTTTCCATGGGATCAGTTCCTGCATTCAAATACTCCAGCATTTTAAGCTCGAAAAGCGGGGGCAAAACATTTTACACACCGACACTAAATATGAAATATTTCAATTAAAAATACTACAATTACTTTGGTGACAATTAAACTCCATACAAACAACCAACTTTAACGAGGGCGAAATCGAAATCGGAATGAGCTCTCAACCTCGTGGGGGCCTGTTTTCACCATTTTTCGGACAATAGCGAGGGATTACATCTTTTTTCTTAGAATTCTGCTCTACATTTCACCGACTACTTCAGATTTTGACCCTGAGTACTCTATAATGGGGGGTGGATTTCACGATCCTCGGTTCACGCAAGATGCGCGACACACGCACTTCGCAGAACGGGACGTCTTGGGGGGGGGGGGTTACGTGTTTTTAATTCACTCTTTTCACAATTCTCTTTTTTTACTCTCTTTATTACCCGTCTACGGTTTGACGGCCGGATTGCAGGTTTCTTCCTGTACTCTTTTATCTTCTCTTTATTCTGACTTCTTTACAAGCTGAAGAGGGCGTAGGTACTTCGGATTTCGGTCTGAAATGTCTGACTAGGTGAGGGAATCAGTCTCTTTCATCTGGTTTTCCTCTCTCGTGATTGTTGGGTAATCGGTGACCAACAGGCTGCATGAGCATGGCACTTATTCTCTGATCGGAATGCCCTGGATGGATGTCATCTGGGTAATTAGCGATGAGAATTTAGTTCTCGAATTGCACGATGGATTTGGCGAGGGTTATTTTATCTTAAATTAAGTTAATAGGGATATCCGAGAGCGACTTCATCCCGCATTCTTTTATGTTCTTTGCGACATGGCTTCTCTCGCACTCCGAGAATCAGAGCTCTGACGTTTTGGGGCTCTATCCTCTGGTTTTGTTCCGCGGATTGTTGGGTGGAGTTGAAACCAAAACAAATGGTGACCTTACGTTTTATGTGGGTCATTGATGCACTTAAGACTCGTGTCTTGTGATGCTACGGACCTAGGAAAATTCGCTCGTGGTTGCGGGTGGGGGAGATGCCGTGGTTATGTTTAGTTTCGTCTCCTAGCGGAAACGTCCGGGCGCACCCTCGACCTTGTGGCTGCAGCCTTGGAAGTTTTGTTGGAGTCTTGTTACCTGGTAGTAGGTCTGAGGCCCAAGAACATGAAAATGGTTTTGTGTGAGTTGAGGGAATGTTGCTAGTTTTGTGCTTTGTCCAACTCGTGTCTCCGGAAAGTTTTGGCAAATACCTGGGCTTGGGAAGGAAGAGGAATGTATTGCACCACGGGCATATTTCAGAGAGAAAACCGTTTAATTACCACTATAATGCGAGGGTTTAATTTTAGCCTGGCTGAAGCTCTTAGTACGTTAATTTTTAATACGGGCTCGGGCTCGGGCTCGAGCTTCAAGTAATGGGAATCGTGAAATGGGTTCAAGTTTGAGCTCGAAGTAATTTGTATTTTAACAGGCTCTTAAGCTCGGGCTCACTAGTTACAATATGCGATCACCAATACCTCAGCTCGGGCTTGGCTTTAACGTGAAAACTTATCGGTCTCATCTCAGGCTCACAATATTTATTTCAAATACCTGAGCTCAGTCTCAAATTGAGCTCGGGCTCGCCCTTTGACCTATGATTGTGAATGAAGATTTAAGTTTACCAAAAGGAAAGCTTCTACAACTTTTAACGAAACACTTTGAGCCACCCTGGACACTCATTTAACAAAATTAATTTAAACCAATTATATTTAATAATAGTAAAACGATAAAAGATGTTTTATGTATTTCGTAAACAAAATCTGACAACATAAGCAGCCGACGTTCAGAGATGGTGACCAATGAAAAAAGGTTGATAGTTGTAAAAATCAGCCGTAAGATGTCGCTACCAACACAAATATCACGTGACTAGGCTGGATAACCCCCATTTTCAAAATACCTTTCACGTGAAAATTAAAGAAAAACTAGCAAACCATTTCTTTACGCGTCAATAATAATAAGTCTTAAAGTTTGTCCTTTTATTTATTTATTTATTTATTTGTATGTCATGTTCCTAAAAACTCGAGATCGCTTAGCTCTACAGCTTTGAAATTTTAACTCAATGTTCAGGGCCTGATTTCCAACTAAACGCACCTAATTCCAAATACCTGACATGGTTATTAATCTAATTCAATTGTACTCATTATTCAATTTTATTTTACTCGACTTTGGACTTTCGCCTTTTTGTTTCCCTTATCTATTTTAACGGCTGGTCATGGCGGGAGGGGGAGGGGATGGCGATTGTGGCTCTCCCTATCTCCCACACCGACCCTTTGCTTCCATTATCTCCTCTCTTGAGATCCTTGCGCCCGTCCCGATCTTTAAACTTTTTGAACGGGTTAGTGTGAAATTTGTAGAAGGGGAGTTAGTGTGAAAGAAAAGGTCTTCGTAGAAGGGGAGGTTTAGTTGGGATTTTTAAGTTGTTCAGGACTTTTTGCTAAGCGTGTTACGTGTGTTACGTTTTTGCTACTGCGTTTACCTTTCTTACGTACAAATCAGATTTAATTCATTAAAACTAAGACCCCGGGCGAAGCCGGGTACTAAAGCTAATAATTTTATAAATTTGGTTTTAGATATTTTGAAATAGGACGCTCCGTTTACACAAAATGTTTTAAATAGAGAGGTTAAGCAAAGCGCTCTAGAAGTTTTAACAACAACGTCGGGAGTACCTCGACGTTCGAGAAGAAACATCCTTTAAAATTGGCTTCAGTTCTCCGGCTATCGCAATCAAGTACGTTTGCAATCGAATTTTAACAAATTGCACACCTTTCGCTAACCCAGGGTACACGAAGAATTAAAAACTTCGTTTGAACAATACTAAAACCGGCGTTATGTACGGGTATGTTTATTGTTGACATACAATTATTTGTTTAATCGTGTGCACTGGTGTACCGCACGTGTCTCTCTTTGTATACTCGTGCGTATTTCGCCAATTTCGTCTTCATTGTACAAGGCTTAAGCGTATTTCAATTCTAACAAGTATTCATGCTTTTTAACAAGTATGCTGCTAGATAAATAATTGGTAGTCATGTGTGGTAAATTATAATTATCAGTATTTTAATGTAAAATATATTAATATATTAAGACGTGTCACGTAATATAGTCAGGAAATACTGAATATTTCGACTTCGAGAACAAACGGGAAAATTAAAATGTCTAAAATGTTCATGTGGCTCCCGACGTTGGTGTTCAAACATCTAGAGTGCTCTGCTTTATAACCTCTCTAATCAAATCTTGTTTAGAAATTTGCACAGAATATATTGACGAGTAAAAATTTATTTAATTAAAATATTCAAAATGACAAAATGCAGCACTAATAAAAACAAATATTCGTCGGTGTGAATAGTGAGTTAACTTGAAGTTTAACTAAATAATTTTGTCTTTGTCAAATCTAATAGGATAAATAAACTATTGCCCCTACGGACGTGCTCAATTACTTTAAAGGTAAAAAACAGCGAAAGACTACTTTTGGTAATGTAATTGTAAAAACCAATTCTTTCTTGAAATTTATAACAGAAATAAATCAGGTTTTTGACACAAGTTTTAATTTGCTATCTTATGTGACGAACGTTAAAGGGAATTGCAACGATTCATCAAGCGGCTAATTGGTAAGCTAGGACTCTGGTTTCATGATTCTGAAACTGTTTTTGAAAACATGATAAATTTATTTATTGGGTTTTACATACAAAGTACTCTTTAAAACAAGATAGAGACCACGAACATTAAATCCCCGAAAAGATAACACAGAAAACTGTTAAAAATACCAAGAAAAACAATGGATCTAAAACTTTTTTCTTAATATTTATACATTTTATATTTATATTGCATAATTTATTGCCCTCCAAATTGAATTTTGATTTTACCTTCTCTACATCTGGTCTCTAGGACTTGGTCTTTTAGGCTGTTCTCCTTAAATTTCTTCAATTAATGAAAAAAATTATTTTCAATATTTAAATATTAAAAATTAGTAAACTTTGCGGTACTTATACTTCCAATGAAATTTTCCATTTAATTGTTTTATTGAGCGAAGCGAGCCTAGCTCTCATAGCAGCGACTTCAATGGAAAAGTTACTGTCGTGTTGTAATGATGTTGTCGCACTAGTATAGTGAAACGTAAGCTGTAGTGGAACGGACAGACAAGGGGATAACTGAAAGGCCGCCAAGAACGAGATTAGGAAAAGAGAGAGTTTGTTTAAAAATAAATTATTTATTAGTTGCACGTTTTAAAAGAAATTCCAATGTGTATGCTTTTTAATTTCCCAACCTATGCAGAACATATATTGTACAACAACGTCATATCAATCTCAATGACGACCGTGTCGTTTAAAAAATGCCCCGTAAATTGCAGGAAGCGATTCCCACTTCAACTATCTTACGCCATCAGCATCAGCATTCATCGCTCTCAAGGCTTAATGCTTGAGAAAGCAGTTGTCGATCTCGGCCCTAATGAATTCGCCCTCGGGATGACATACGTTGCAGTTTCAAGAGTCAAAACTTTAGACGGCATAATTTTCGATTCGGGATATAATATCGCCCGGCTTTTAAAAGTTAACTATAAGAGCGGTTTGGCCGCAAAAAAAAACATGAACAAGAAAGCCTTAAGCTCCTACGGTAACTCATTTAATAAAAGATTTCGATAAGACGAATACTCTGTTTTTTAATTGTTATAATAATGCATGACAAATTATTATAAATAATAATCAGCTAGGCTAATACCCAAGGCACCACCTTAGGCCTAAGTCATCAAGCGACATTTAAAGCCATTAATTCAGGTGGTTGGTTTAAAATGCGTAGGAGGGTGGTGGCAAGCCCTGCATGTCACGCGAGCCAACAGCTCCCTACACCGCTAACCTCTACAGGTTTTTATGGAAAAGGGAAACCGAACGCCTTTAGCCAGTTTAGAGAGAACTTGCTAACTCTACTTGTTCCGAGTTTTTCCGCCAGTGCCACCCGGCTGCTCTTGCTGCGAGGCGAAAGAGCTAACCACTCCGCCACCCAAAATCATTGTCGAAAACGGCCTAGTTAACAAATTTCAACATCCTTTAATGATAGGAAACAATTTCCAGACGTTCAATCGCGTATAGGGATCCTGAATTCCCGTTTGGTCCAAAAACCGTGTACGGAATTTTAACATTACGGGAATAGGAAGAGACGTCTCTCTATACTATACACTCTATGGCTAAACCTTCCAACTATACGAGTCTTTTTATCGACATCTTCACTGACTGTTCTGCATCCGTGGAAGATGTGGTGATCGATGGTGTGGTGTTCTCGCAATATCGCGTACCAGAGGACTCAATGTATTCCTGACACTCAGTCACACCGAAACGGCTTAGCACCTCCTAGATTTATCTACGGGAACTTACTAAAACTAAAGCTCTTTGGTATGCGTAGTATAAAGATCTTCATAAATTAATTCATAGGGATAAGCATCGAGACCTCATTTACAATATAGAGTGCTATTTATTCCCTTTCAAAATCTATACTAAACATCAGAACTGTCGTTTTGGGTACACTTCCTTGCATTTGGGTGTTACAGACAATCAAATGCATTCTTCAGCTAATTATTTTTAAAATTAATAAAATAAAGTCATGATATGTTTGGTTAATTTGTCTAGTAAATGTAAAGCTTATCATTAAATTCTTAAACCGTAGAGTGTGGCATAATGGTAATGCTTTACACGATCGGCTTTCAAAATAAAGAAAGATAGGACATTTATTTAATGGAAACAATTCTACGAAAATATCGTAGTGGAAAACCTAGCATCACAAAATGGAAAACTTCCATCCTGAATATAGGTTTATCGAAATTAATGTTAGTAATACGTACTGTTTCTGTTCTATTCCTGATTGTTGTGCAGTAGCAGAAAAACTATAAATATACTATACTATACTATTTAAACCTTTGCCCCTTATTCCTCGGGTTCTATTTAACTAGGATCAAATTTAATTCGGAATTATTTTGAACATTTAAGGCCATTTTGAACAAAACCAGCCCTTTATCGGTAAAAACTTCAAGTAATTCGTAATTAAATCTATTTTCAGCGTATTCGTGTTAGTTAGTTACACATGCAAATATTTTTTGAGTGTAGCGTAGAGGTCGGCGTTTGGATAAAAATCAACCGTTTATTTGGATAATATCCATAAACAAAAATTATCCAACAAATAATCAGTTATTTTTGGCTTTTTCCCATATTAAATCGTTTCTATCCATGGATAATATCCATGGATAAACGGTTAACCGCAATTTTTATGATTAATTGAAATTTTGCCAGTTAATTTATCTGTTACGCCGATCTCTAGTGTAGCGTTCGTACAAATTGGTCATTTTGAGAAGGAAACGCTATCTGGTGGCTAACTGTACAGTTTACCATTTGCAAGAATATTAATTTCGAACTCAGATCCACCTTTCACCTAAATCCCACGTTCAAACGTTTTGTACTGGAAATCTGTACCATCAGCCCTGAAAGTAAGACTGATTTTACTACTCATCTCAAAAACCAGTTAACGAATGATACAGCTTGTCACACTATATATAAATTATTCGTTTACTCGGAACTGAAAAGAGTACACTTCTTTTATAAACTTCCTAATTGTACTCTATTTACAATATACTCAACATACTGTAAACTATCGTTTTAAATACGAGCATTTGGAAAATTTGTTTTGATCGAAAGAGAACAAATGGTGTAAATTCGGATTGGTCTGAATTGTTTACTCTTAAAAACAAAGGGTTGCTTGATACACTAAATCACCCTTTCTAAATCCTTATTTCGCTTAAGCTAAAAATGCAGGGCCGGACTTAGAGATCCTGGGCCCGTAGGCAGATAAGGAGTCTGGGCCCCCATTTCACGCGTGCATTTACTCTTATCCCTGAGCTCTACAGTTATATTACTAAATAAAAGCTCTTAACAATCATCGACAAAATATGCGATAATTATGCAACATTGCGATTAAAGGCTGCGTCCGTAAACTGCCAGGCAGAGATTTTGGTAATTTTAAAACAAAATCTTCTACCTTAGAATTTCTCCAATATAAATTACGATTGATATTATAGATTTATGTCTTCGAATACAGTAATTACGGTCACTGGAGGGCCCCTTCCAAGAATGGGCCCCTAGGCCACGGCCTAGGTTGGCCTAGGCTGAAAAATGTGTAACATTAATTTTACGGTAATGTCATCTTCTATTTCGCTATATCTTAACTGGGTTTTCAAACTATTATCCTTAAATTGTTAGTCTCGCAACCGCTACTAATCGGAAAATGTCCATTTATCGACGGTCTCTTCAAAAGTCATTTCCACAAGTAACAAACCGGAAAATGTCCATTTATCGACGGTCTCTTCAAAAGTCATTTCCACAAGTAACAAACCAGAAAAGGTCCATTTATCGACGGTCTCTTCAAAAGTCATTTCCACAAGTAAGAAACCGGAAAATGTCCATTTATCGACGGTCTCTTCAAAAGTCATTTCCACAAGTAACAAACTCGTTAAAAAGAGGTAACACTCTTCAGGAGGTTTATTATCAAGATTTGTTACCACAAATTAGCCGTTAGAGCGCCTAAATTACACTCTGGCATTATCTACATTTAGCGTCTCGGATAAGAGGATAATTTCCTACTACTACGTAAGCAAATATTAGCCCGAGTATTAATTCAAACGTGCAACCTTCAAAGTCGCGCGGCTTTAAGTCGTTATTAAAAATCCAGCCCGCTTTGCGCGAGTGTTGTGTGCTGATCTCATTCGCATAGCCAGTCTATAAAGAACCTTCCTTGTTTAGAACCAGTTATTTAGTCAAAAACTTGGAGTCTGGGTGACCAATTTTTTTATTTTTCTAAATTTCCACATTAACTAATTAAAAGGCTGTAAACTTCGATGGTTTCTGAAAAGTCGTTCCGTCTGTAAATAAATTGCTGTAACTATCTTTATTTAAAAAGCTAAATTTCTGATACCGCTTATTGTATGAAAATTAACATGTTGAAATTTGTGGGCTTGAGCGAAAAGTCCGTAAGTTGTGGGATCGTTGTAAAGAAATTGGGGTTTTGGGTAGTTCTTCGCTGGGACTGGTTCGTTAGTTTTGAGATAGTTTTTATTTTAGCTAACCGGACTGAAACTATTAGACTAATTTTAGTAGTGGTGGTGATCGCGGAATAATTGGCAAACTTTCGTACATGTAATGAAGGTTTATTTGAGAAAATAACTAAATTTGAAAAGTACAGACTTGAAATACTTGCTTTTGGCCAGGATGTCTCATTTGGAGACCGACTTAAGTTTTGCAGCGTCTTTTTGAAGACTGAGTGAATTGTGATGTTTTTTGCCCCCTTGAGGACAGACGAAACCGAGCTCGTTTCCTGACTCAGCTGCGGAAAATAGGGGTGAAATCCACCCGAGGTATCTTCCTATTTAATAATGTTTGAGGTAGATGGCGACACTATAAAGTTTATGAAAAATAAACTTTTTAAAAAGTTATTAATTAGTTACTAAATTATAGTACTTTAAATTCTTATTAAAAATTTATAATTTTTGTAATTTAAATTAACAATTAATTTTAACAGTAGTTAACACTCTCCGCCATAGATGGCACTATAATACGATTTTAAACTATCCAATCAGGGAAGATAATTTTGTATTTTAAATCTCGACCAAACCGTTCTCCACTAAAACTGAAAACTTTCAACCAATCGTTGAAAATCAAAATTATGACGTCATGTTGCTATCAGAGCGCCATCTACTAACAAATAACGTCATCAGCACGTTACCTCGGATGAATTTTACCCCTTTAAAGTCGTCTTTGCCCGTTACAAATTGTAAATCGATCTATTGTCGAAGGGATTATGTTGACAGGCTTTGGAGTAGAAAATAGTCAAAATACCCACTATCAACATGTACAATAGCAGTTTTTCCCAAAAATAAACAGATTGTATTTTATAATTATACATTTTAAACATTATTTAAAAAAAATTTAAATTAACACTTTGAAATAATATGTACATAAATAATACTTGAATAGAATCTGACAACTATTTTATCAGTTCCTTAACACTGCTCCAGGTAATAATTTTTGTTGAAAGAAAACGTATTACCAAAAAATTATATATATATTTTTTTTTAATATTTTTTTACAGGACAATTGTTTTTGGTGTATTTTTTAATTGTAAAGTTTTTTGTTAATCATTATTTGTTAATTCTAAAAATTGTAAGTTACATAAAGGTTGCACAGATTTTTTCATATGATTACCATCTTTGGTTTTTACAGTACAGGCTCTATTTTTCTGATCATGTCCTAAAACACTTCTCTAATAGCGTTTTCCATTTTAAAGTATTAAGCGTGCCAAGCGCTTCTTTCTACAATAAACCTCCACGTAATTCCCTGAGTACCAATTTTTTTTTAAATTTCCGCCTCGTTGAGATGTTGCCATATGATTTTAATAACAAAAGTGGCGGCGGCGTTATCGGAATAAACCGTAACTGGAACCCTTCTTTGAGCAACCAGGCGCCTAAATTCCAATATAAATTCGGCTGTATAGAGTATTTGGAATGAGCTCGAGGTGTACGGCTCGTGTTACCGCGTATGCCGCGAGAAGAATGTATGATTTTTTCATTTTTCCCCTTCTTTAATCATTAAAGATCCTGCTAAATCTGAGCCTACAATAGACCTTTTCGATGTAAGTAGTAAACATGCGCAGTTGGAACTTCGTATCAAAAGCAGACTACTCGACGAAAAAATGGATGGGGATAACCATAGAGCACGTTTAGAGAAATTTAACGTGAAGAAGTTAAAAGGGTTATGTTCAAATTGAAATATAAAGTTTAGGTCTAAATGGAAGAAAAGTGACTATATAAATAGAATTTGCGAAAATTAAAAGGCTGAGGGTGATTAAACGAAGAAAGTATTGTAAGACTTAGCCACGATCATGGGTTAGAAACGAGCGTAACGGCTAATGCGAGTAGCGTCTCTGGTCCGTCCGTGCAAAATTTCGCTACATCGACTCGAAAGCGAATCCCTAAGGCAAAAAGAAAGACAGAGCTTAAATTCAATAATGAAATCAACAAATATGTTCGAGGTAAACTTAACATGAAATTATACTGTAGCGGAATATTAATAATGTAATTTTCAGAGAAATGAGGTTGCGATGCAACGCTACTTGATGATATTTTAAACTGGTTAAAAAAAAACCTCATCCCTCTGTTATTCCTGGATTTACAGCTGTTGACTTTTTTTGACTATCTTGTACAAAAGAAAAATGAAATTGACCATTCAAGCAACAGGAATATGAAAGGTTTCAATAGAGCTATAGCACACGATGATGTGGATGATATTAACGGAGATATAGAATACTGCTTCGTACGGATGAATTAGAGTGTTAATTCTAAGTGTCTATTAAATCTAACATTCTATACATATTTCAGGTTAAACACACATTGCTGGAGCTTCCTGACGAAGTACAAATGAAAAAAAATGGTAATTTACTCAAGTACAAAACTATTTTCACCCCATGTAAGAATCAATGTCAAAAATATTACATTTATCTTCCCATTTTTTAGCTCTGACATAAGATAACTACTTTGACCCGGCTGTAGCGGAAACTTTTGTCAAAAGTCAGGTGGTGGTTAAAGAGCTAGTCAATTTTATTCACGACATTGAACGATTGATAGAAGAACTGAAGGGTAGGAAGAATCACTAGTTCCTTATTTGGACAAATTTTACGCTGCGAAGAAAAGAAATTCCCAACCTCGCTAGTTGATACTATTTTAAATCCCATGAAAATGAATAGTTAAGTTAACATTAATTTATATTTTTTTATAAAGATTGAAATATATTTTCTATTCCAGATATGCAAGGTTACCCTACGCAATAGTGAAGCGATGAGAGTTAGAACCAATAGCTCTTAAATGTTATGTAGGAACCTACAACCTAATGGTAAAAGAAAATGGCTTGACTTTAATGGAAGATCATTCATTTATGTTAGTGGAACTGATCAATTGGACCGAAAATCAAATTATTACTTTCAAGTGCTAGGAGAAAGGGGGGTAAATTTTTTTGAATGGGCAGACTTTGTGATATATACCGAAGTACCTAATGATAACATTTTTCGGGAAAGAATAACTTTTAATAACAAATTTTGGGAAAACGCTTTATTGCCAAAGCTGATATACTTTTAGCCGAACCAAAACTGCAAAAAACTGGTCAATATGTTCTTCTTTTAGCATTGGCTTTCAGATAACTTCAGATAACTTTAAAGCAAGGGCGTATTTAAGGGGGGGTTTTGGGGGTTCAAACCCCCCCCCGAAATGCTGATGACCGGGGGGGAGGTACCTAATAAAAATCAGTGAAACTTCCGTCAGCACCCCCCCCCCCTTGAAATTTTTCCTAAAACCCCCCCCAGAAATAAAATCCTGGATACGCCCTTGCTTTAAAGTAATGAAAATAAAATTACTATTTTGAAATAATTATCCGAGAATTTTTTGGATAATTACCTAAAAAGCCAAATGAAAACAACATATGTAGACAAACCCGTGTAGAATCTTGTAATTTCATCATTTCGTGCAATTTTATCTACTCTCCGTGTCATCTTTTTCAAAGTTTCCTTCAGAGATTTAATTTCACTCTTTAAACTTCTATTTTCAACTTCCGAATCGGTGTAATCAGTTTGCGTCCCAACCGAAACCAGATCTTTGTAATTAATATGTTCTCCTTTATGATGTTTCTCGATCACCCTGCTTGGCGTTTAGTCTGTTGCAAGTTATACAACCTTTGACGACAGATCTGGCGAGCTGTCGTCCAGCGGGGATCCAGTAGCGTTCTCTAAGTTGAGTGATTGTATCGTTAATCCCCCATGTAGCACCTGTTTATGGCTTCTTGTCATTAATAGACGCATTCACATATTGCCTACAGGTAAATATGCAAAAAGGGGCGAAATCCACCCTCGGGTACCTTCCTATTTAATAATGTTTGAGGTAGATGGCGACACTATAATATTTATGAAAAATAAACTTTTTTAAAAAGTTATTAATTAATTACTAAATTATAGTACTTTAAATTCATATTAAAAATATATAATTTTTGTAATTTAAATTAACAATTAATTTTAACAGTATAAAACAATTTTAAACTATCCAATCAGATAAGATAATTTTGTATTTTAAATCTCGACAAAACCGTTCTCCACTAAAAACTGAAAACTTTCAACCAATCGTTGAAAATAAAAATTATGACGTCGTGTTGCTATCAGAGCGCCATCTACAACAAATAACGTCAACAGCACGTTACCTCGGATGAACTTTACCCGTTTAAAGTCGTCTTTGCCCGTTAAAAATTGTAAATCGATCTATAGGACCTTGGCAGTGCTACGTCACAGTTTTTTTTTAATAGTTTTTATCGTGGGGAGAAAAATAATACCGCAATGGCGGCCATGGCCAAAGCTACGGAGTGCCAAGTCTCTATTGTCTGGCGCAACGAAGATTTTCATTTAATATTATTGGATGCCTTTCCGCGTACGTTAAAGAATTTGATTCGCCAAGGCGGCCACCTAAGCAAATTAGCCCATTCTCATTTCATATAGGTTTTATAATGTCGTAATTTGAGATTTGGCACTAACTGTCTTATGGAGTGTTAAGTCTGATATTTGACTTCGGTAGTGTTATCGGGTTTATTTTCTCTTTTAGAAATATTTACTAGATTTTTTCCGAATAAGGCGAAATTGTGTTTCTCTCGCCATTTTTGGTTCGACGTGAATTTTAAACTATAATTATTTAGTTCGTGACCTTAGCGAAGGCAAATGTAGAATCTGTTACTTTCCTTGAGCATTGTTCTTTTTCGTTAAAGTGTATAATTTACGCAATTATGCATTTCGTTTTTGCAAAATCTATATTATAAAAACCACTTCGTCGTCGTCGTCGTCGTCGTTCGAGCTTTTGGTTAGTCAGTAAGCAGGGAAGGCGGGCCGGCGAAAAAAAATCGACCCACGGAACAGAGGGAAACCGAGACTGCCTTCAGCTTCGTTACCGAGGTGGTTCGACTATCTATTTCGAGCTTTTGGTTAGTCAGTAAGGAACGCGAAGGCGGGCCGGCGAGGAAAAAGCCTTTCACTGAGGTGGTTCGACTAGCTATTTTCTCAAAATCTGTCGCCCCTGAGAGTTGGGCCGTGTTTGTCCAAACCCGCAATACACCCGAAATTTTCTCTCTGTTTCCGCCGCGAATTTCGGAGGGGGGGATCGTATGGGGTAGTTTCAGAAGGCCTGTGAGTTTCAGCAAAAGTAAATAGGGGGAGAAAGGCTGGTACTTGGGTCCAACCGCACGACGTCTTATTTGAGGGGTAAAATTTTTGTACTTCGGAAATGACTTCCACCTCGCCTCTTTACAGGGTCACAAAGGTACCGGTTGTACTCCGCCACGATGAAAAATAGTTATCTATAAAATACGTGAATATTAAACTTTTGCTTTCGATAATTTGGTTAATTTAGTTCCTAAATAAAGTTGATATATGATAGAAACTGAAATGCGACATTTTAAAAATAATAACACGACTTTTGAAAAGAAATAAACCGTAACTAGAAAATCGCTCACTTAAATCGTGGAGAGCGTGGCGCCATCTAAGAGCAGAGATCGGGACTAATTAGTATATTTACGATGTTAAGGCCTAGCAATTTGCAAGTTTAACTGAAATAATAGATATAGCTACGAGCTTTTATTGTTTATTTTACAATTGATATAGTAATTATTAATTAAAATCAACCGTTATCGAAGGAAATAATGGTCAACATTTGACAGAGAGACTATTTGAAATAGCGAGGCGGTAACATGGTTGCCAGGGAATAAAATTAAAAATTTTCATCTTGAGCGCGGACCGGAATACCACAAATGCACTACTTCGCGCGTAATGTGCTATCCTTATTGGTTAGAAATATCACGTGATCAGTAGCTCTTTAGAAAGGGTATCAAGCATGGTGGAAGGTAAAATCTGAAGGCAGTGATATACTTTCTCCCCCTATTTACTTTTGGTTTCGGTAACGGTGGGGGGTTTCGGGGTCGTTCCGATTTGAAAGTCCCGTGGCTCTCTCGGCGTATGTTACTCCCGTGGCCTTTATGCATCAGCCATTGGATACAGGGGGTTTAAAAGGGTACAGGAGGGTTTGGTACGACTGCGAGTTTGAAAAGGGTACCACTGAAATTCTCGCATTGGAAAGAGGGAGGGGAGAACACGGAAATTCTCGCATGGCGAAAAGGGGGAGAGGTACCACGGTAATTATCACATGGAAAAAGCGGAGAGGGGGTACCACGGTAATTATCACATGGGCAAAAGGGGAGGGTAACCCCGGTAATTACCACATGGGAAAAAGAGGGAGGAAGGGCCTTACTGGGGTTGTTCTACTATGGGGAAAAGGGTACCACGGTAATTATAACATGAGAAAAAAGGGGAGGAAAGGTAATTATCACATGGGGAAAATGGGGAGTACCCCGGTAATTATCACATGGGAAAAGCGGAGAGGGGGTACCACGGTAATTATCACATGGGCAAAAGGGGAGGGTAACCCCGGTAATTACCACATGGAAAAAAGGGGGAGGAAGGGCCTTACTGGGGTTGTTCTACTATGGGGAAAAGGGTACCACGGTAATTATAACATGAGAAAAAAGGGGAGGAAAGGTAATTATCACATGGGGAAAATGGGGAGTACCCCGGTAATTATCACATGGGAAAAGCGGAGAGGGGGTACCACGGTAATTATCACATGGGCAAAAGGGGAGGGTAACCCCGGTAATTACCACATGGAAAAAAGGGGGAGGAAGGGCCTTACTGGGGTTGTTCTACTATGGGGAAAAGGGTACCACGGTAATTATAACATGAGAAAAAAGGGGAGGAAAGGTAATTATCACATGGGGAAAATGGGGAGTACCCCGGTAATTATCACATGGGAAAATGAGGAGTACCCCGGTAATTATCACATGGGAAAATGGGTAGTACCCCGGTAATTATCACATGGGAAAATGGGGAGTACCCCGGTAATTATCACATGGGAAAATGGGGAGTACCCCGGTAATTATCACATGGGAAAAAGGGGGAGGTGGGTACCACGATAATTATAACATGGGGAAAAAGGGGAGGTAGGGCCTTACTGGGGTGGTTCTACTTTGGGGAAAAGGGTACCATGGAAATTATCGCATGGGGAAAGGGGGAGGGGGCCTTACGGTGGGAGGTCGACTATGGGGTTAAGGGTACCATGGAAATTATCGCATGGGAAAAAAGGGAGTGGGTCTTACTGCGGTGGTTCGACTATGGGGAAAAGGGTGCCACGGAAATTAAATCATGGGTAAAAGGGGTAGGGTACCTTACTGCGGTGGTTCAACTATGGGGTAAAGGGTGGCACGGAATCTCTCAAGGGTAAAAGGGGTAGGGTGCCTTACTGCGGTGGTTCATCTATGGGGTAAAGGGTGGCACGGAAATTATCCCATGGGAAAAAGGGGTTAAGGGGCGTACTGAGGTGGAGTGCCTCGAAACACACAACTAGCTGAGGGCCCGCCTGTAAGGCGGGCTTCTCGGCTAGTATACAATATTGACTTCCGTACGGCTTCTTTACCTGTGAAGCTTATGGGTTTTGGTTTTTATTTTAACGCCTATAATTGCCGGAGTGCGACCTAGCAGTTCGAATCTTTTTCTATTCTCTGTTCTAGAAAAATTTACTTGTCACAATGCCTATATATATATATATATATGTGTTTTCAACATAAGTCGACAATTTCCAGGCTTCACAACGTTGAATTTTGATTCTCCAGGGATGACGAAGTTTGGTGCTGATTTTGTCTGCTGTGGAAAGACTGCTTGAATTGGCGGGTGCCCGACTTTAGGCGGTGGCTGGAGCCCAACGTTTGGTGGAGGTTGGAGGCCGACGTTTGGCGAAAGTAAACCGGCGTTTAGTGGCAAGCTGGCTTACGTGATTGTTGATGACATTCTTTTGTGACGTAGTACTTGGTTGACCTTCAGCTGAATTTCACTGATGTTATCCATGTAAATGATCGCTTCGTCGGTTTCTTTCTCGAGGACTGTTTCATCATCGATGAGTAGCTCCAACTTTAAAAAAAGTTTGTAAAATATTTCACGGCAAAAACAATAGATAAATAACGCATTTTGCAAAAGTTCTGGGTAAATTAGTATCTATTTTGCAAAACTATGGCCTATTTTAAATTTTAAAATTAATATTTTTAAAATATTATTGGGTAAATTCCGTAGCGGAGAGAAGCAGTTTGTAAAAGTTATGGGTAAATTAGTATCTATTTTGCAAGATATGGCCTATTTTATAGTTTTTCTGGGTAAATTTTATATTGTAGTATAGTATTTTGCAAAGGTTCATGGTAAATTAGGGTCTGATTTGCAAATTATGGCCTATTCCTGAAAATTTCGAAATATGGGTAAAGTATTTTGTAAAATGTTCCGGGAAAATTAGTACTTATTTTGCAAGTCCTTGTCTAATAATAAACTATAGAGGTTTTTATTAAAAACAATTTAAAACCACGTTACATGTTTCGGCTTATGGCGTATACGCCGCCGTTGTCAAACGCTTTAAGTCTAATGAGTGAAAATTCCAAGCGTACGACACCGTTTCGACTATGACACAATTTTTTTTATAAAACTAAACAAGTCGGCCCAGGCCGTAATATTAGTTCCACATCAGTGTATTCGAGTGGGCAAACCCATACACCCTTAGTAGACACAGGTAGGCAAACTAATACACAAACTGTTGAGGCTACGTGATTTCTTATCGTTTGATATATAAACTGCCATCCTAAGTTAAAAAGTGGGTGCCGCCCACACTCAGGATACCCGGGGGGGGGGGGGGCAAACCAATTTAAAAGCTGTTGAGGCCATGTGATTTCCTATCGTTTGATATATAATTTACCATCCTATGTTAAAGAGTGGCCACCGCCCACCCTCAGGATACGCGGGTGGGCAAACCAATACCAAAAGCTGTTGAGGCCATGTGATTTCCTATCGTTTGATATATAATTTACCATCCTATGTTAAAGAGTGGCCACCGCCCACCCTCAGGATACGCGGGTGGGCAAACCAATACAAAAGCTGTTGAGGCCATGTGATTTCCTATCATTTGATATATAATTTACCATTCTATGTTAAAGAGTGGCCACCGCCCGCCCTCAGGATACCCGGGTGGGCAAACCAATACAAAAGCTGTTGAGGCCATATGATTTCCTAGCGTTTGATATATAATTTACCATCCTATGTTAAAGAGTGGCCACCGCCCACCCTCAGGATACGCGGGTGGGCAAACCAATACCAAAAGCTGTTGAGGCCATGTGATTTCCCTCTTTTGATATATAAATTACCATTCTATGTTAAAGAGTGGCCACCGCCCGCCCTCAGGATACCCGGGTGGGCAAACCAATACAAAAGCTGTTGAGGCCATATGATTTCCTAGCGTTTGATATATAATTTACCATCCTATGTTAAAGAGTGGCCACCGCCCACCCTCAGGATACCCGGGTGGGCAAACTAATACAAAAGCTGTTAAGGCCATGTGATTTTATATTATCTCGGTGATTAAATTAGTATTTTCTTAGAGCAGATATTTAATATTGATTATTAACAACTGCATAAATCATATTATTGCAAGAATGTACTAAGAATATGGCAAGACGGAGATTCTGTCCCCATGGTCGCATACTTTTCGGGTGGGGTGCATTTGGCCGACTCCGCATTTGGCCGACTCCTCATTTGACCGACTTTTCATTTGGCCGACTGCTCATATGTCCGAATGCCCATTTGGCCGACAGCTCATTTGGTCGACTTTTCGGTCGGCCAAATGAGCAGACCATATGGCCGACTACTCATTAGGCCGACTACTCTTTTAGCTGAAATTCTGGTCGGCCAAATGAGCAGCCCGTTTGACCGACTGCTCATTTGTCCGACTACTCATTTGACCGACTGCTCATTTGACCGACTGCTCGTTTGGCCAACTGCTCGTTTGACCGACTGCTCGTTTGGCCGACTGCTCGTTTGGCCGACTACTCATTTGACCGACTGCTCATTTGGCCGACTGCTCATTTGAACGACTGCTCATTTGACCGACTGCTCATTTGAACGACTGCTCATTTCACTGACTCTTATACTACAGTCTGTCCTTATCTATGTCTTTAGTGTTAGCTTGACTTATAGAACGGGCAATGTATTCTAAGTATTGGCGCCCCCCCAGCCCCATTCTTTATAACCAAGCTGGGCCTTCTAAAACGCGACCTAGAGGACAGTACCTAGCCAAACGCACCTAGTATCGTCTAAATGACATATGAGCAGTCGGCGAAATGAGTAGTCGGCCAAATGAGTAGTCGGCCAAATGAGTAGTCGGCCAAACGAGTAGTCGGCCAAACGAGTAGTCGGCCAAACGAGCAGTCGGCCAAACGAGCAGTCGGCTAAATGAGCAGTCGGCTAAATGAGTAGTCGGAAAAATGAGCAGTCGGTCTAATGCACTGTCCATTTGGCCGACTGCCCATTTGGCCGAATTCTCAGTCGGCCAAATGGACAGTCGGACAAATGTTCAGTCGGTCAAATGAGCAGTCCATTTGGCCGACTGTCCATATGACCGACTTCTCAGTCGGACAAATGTGCAGTCGGCCAAATGGACAGTCGGCGTAACGTGTATTTTGTGGTCGGCCAAATGAGAAGTCGGCCAAACGAAACTCTCCCTACTTTTCAGCTTAAGGGCCTGTTGCCAAAGCCCTAGCCAAAGTGCTAGCCCATTGAATTTATCATGTTTGATTCTAGCAAAGCAGACTTTTGCAACACGCCCTAAGTTCGACTACTTTGGATTTTTGGGTCTCACTCTTTCAAGTAGACGCGAGCGTAGACGATTCCAATCTTTTACTTTTATTGTTCTATGAGACCAAATTGTTTTTTTCGATCACTCTCCCTTTAAGGGGGTTGGTCGGATGGGGCGGAAATTAACGGCACTGCGTGCGCGTCAAAGAGTGCTATCGAATGAGACCAAATCTCTGGACCAACTATACAAACTATACAAGTTCGCCAAGAAGGCGATAATATTATTTTGTGCCACACATCAACGACTTCGATAAGAAAGTGCCACACTTATTTATTACTTCTGGCGGGGGGAGACGAAGTTTGAGGTTAACTTGACCCTAAAACGCCGTAAATATACGTAAAAAACCCGGAAAAAGGAACGAGAATTGCGACAACTTAACTAGACAAATCCCCCCACGTCGCTAAAAACCACTAGAAGTTCCGAGTAGCATCTGTATAGAGTGGCGTGGCTCGGTTGGTAAATTCGTCAATATTAGAGCTAACGCGACCAGCGGCTATCTGGGTTCAAGTCCCGGCGCCGCCAATAAAGTAAATTATCAAATTTGTTTTTCGCAGCTCCATCTACCGTGCCGTCGCTTTTCCACAACAAACAACAACACTTAACGACAATCCATCCATAGCAATAGTCCCACTTCGATATATATATATCTCGATGTGGAACTAAAAACTAAAAACCCAAGGGGGTTATTTGACGCAACAGTTCATCAGTCAAAACAGCAAAAAAATTCTGAAAAGAGCACGTTCTGGGTAATTTTGCATGGGCAAATTAGTATCTCCCCTTGAAAGTATAACGAAAGATCACTCTTGCAACTAGTTATTTTTTTCTTCCTTAGAAATATTCAAGCTTGGTGACGTTTTGAATGAATAAAAACTTTATTTGGATTTCAAAGTCGAATTGGTTTTTATCAAGCTTGTTATATTTTCCAGAGAAACTCCTATCTCCAATATGAATAAAAGCCTGAAAACATTATATTTTCAATGATATATATGACACTATTTTGTGATATAGAATTTTTTCTCGTGATGGCCAAAACAGTCAAGGTGTAGACATAATTATCGAGGGAAATTCTAGTAAAAACGAAGGTAGCCACGCCCATTGGCGTACCGCTAATTAGAAGACGAAGCTTACGAGGAGCTGTTGGTAATTAGAGTAATTTTTTTCCCGCTGCAAGTCATTTCAATGAAACGACGCGAACTCTCGCCACGCAAATATGGAGGGCGAACGGAAATTTTGAAACTTTTTAAATTTTTTCTTCTCGGTTTGGTCGCGGAAACGTTCATTATCTCTGGGAAGAGCAATTAAAGATTCGTTCTTGGCGCATATGCTATCGAGGTGGCATGAGAGGAATAATTCCATTCGAGGTGGAAGCGGCCAACCAAAAGGAGATCAATTTGTAGACGCTTATCGCTTTATCAGAACAACATTAGCGGGCTAGCGAGCCATCACCATCAGCTACAATCCAGCGCGTTCGACAGCTTTCCTAATGACCGCCAGGAAAACCATTAGGGAAATTACACTTTTTACTTCCGTTTTGCCTCGTAATAGGTTCAGTTTCCATAACTGACAAAGGTATCTTGCCCAATAGAACGTCAATCGCTTTCGAAGATATAGGCAGATCTGAATTATATTATTATAAGACGATAAAATCGACGACGTATTCGGGCTTCGTGTTTGTTCATCCTTCGCTTGATAAACGGTAAGTTCGGTCAATTGGTCGTTTCTCTTTGTATACTATAGACACGCTAGGAAACTAAATTTCGAAAATATGAGGAATTTAACAAATTGTTTAGATTTAATTATTTTATGTACTCTATTTTCCCATTGTCTCCTTAATTGCATTTGGAGTGCAGACAACGTTGCAGGCCACATTGCTGGCGTAAATGAAGCTGATCAATCCGATGGTAAAGTTTATACTAAAATGTGAAATACGTTTTCTACGTGGGTCTGTGCGTCTGGTTTTCAGATCTTAACCCATTAGCACTGACTTCAATCCCAGCTTGGGGTTGAGGATGACAATCCAGAGTCACAGAGTTTTGTTTGCCAGTTCGTCTAGGCTAGATTAAGAGGTTTTCAGTTTGTCCTTTTATTTATGACCTTTTTGTTTTGGGTGTTTATTTTCTTGGCTTCATATTGGCCAATTTACATAAGTGCAGAGCCACGTAGACATAAAATGCAATGGCGCACACCTTTCTAATTGAAACGGAGTCTCTCACCCGAACGGTTCCCAAGATAGTTTTTTCATTGTAATTATTAGTATTTGTAATTTTAAGGTGGCGCGAATCAATTATTTATGGTAGGATGGACGTCATGTAAAATGTTTCGAGTTTGTCTTGTACTTTCTTAAAATTCGTTCCATTTCAATTCCTTCTGGTGTCGAAATTATAAAGTCGCAATATTTTCATTTCGTGATGTTCAATTACCCTTGGATTTTGTGGTAAAAATTATGTTTACTAGCTTTGAGTAAAATGTTAATTTCATCGTGGCTTCTCTTGGAGTGGTGAAGCGGGTGCTGTATGGGCACTTGATGTCAACAAGACCATCGTTTCCAACTATTTCATTGGGTGAAGAGCACTTCTCAACGGAAACGTTTGTTAGCTCTTCGTACTGCCGAATGGCAACCGATTCTTTCGCTTTTCCCCAGTCGGTGGTGCTTCTTGAAAATGGCTTAGGGTAAAGGAGACTTTAGACGAGTTCGCCAACCCCCGTTTCCGCTCTCCTTTGACATGTAGCTCTCGGCGAGATTATTTGTTTCGTTGAAGAGTAGAGCGCCGTCCAAGTCTTGGACACGCTGGGAGGCTTCTAGAATAATCATCAATAGCGGCGGAGTAAGAAGATGAGATTTATGCAATCTATTTTTTTTTTCAAAGTACTCCCGGCAAGAGGAATGGTGCACGAATACTTCGCATCGAGGGGCTAGTCACTCCGCGTAATAGATTTCCAAGCCCATAGCTTTAACTGTACTGGGAATACGTGTAATCTTTAGAGTATGTACCTTTATCAGTGTTGAGTACGCGTAATCGATGTAACAAGCCATCTGACAGCGGTTAGCCCCTCGCTTGGCATGCACTTTGACGAAACTACCATCGGAACTTTCATATCCTTGATTAACTTCTTCCTCCATTTCCTTGGCGACATGGGCAATGGCCGATATCACTGCTTTTCCCATTCGCAGAACCCGGTCTTGAGTCAGTGTACCTTTGTGTGATTTGGTCAATGTGTACAATTTAGAACGAAAGTTGCGTACGACGTGATTTGTGCATTCGCTTTGTTTTTACTTTAATTCTGTAGGTAACTTATTCTGGAAGCTTTTTACGAATGGATGATTCGCCATCGCCAATTACTTTTTGCTTTGCATTTCAATTCAATTCCATTTTTTTTGGCATTATAAAGTTGTTACAAGTAGAAGCTTTTGTTGAAACCTTCGACCAATATGTCCTCTTCTATCGCGGGTAAAGAACCTTCCCAGTTTTTGAAACACTTGCGCTGCACTCTTAGAAAAAACCGTTCAGAAGGTGTGCAAATTTGAACGCTCGCGTTCATTGTTATATATATATATATATTTTAGCGTTCAGCCAGAGACAAGCGTTCAAACACATTGAAATAGAAAAAAGTGTGTAATCCTGAACAGAAAAAGTAGCAGCATTCTCTTTCTCCCTCCTCTCTTGGACTCATGACTAGACGATAGCCTGGCTGATCAAAAGGCCCCGCCACCGATAAATTAAATTTATATTTCGCCGCCGAATTCATTTTTGTTATTAAAGTATAATAATTGTGTTTTGAGCTTTAAATTCGAACTACATTGATTTCTATCAGTAGTGCTATGATTTCTAGGCTGTTGGGTGTACAGTGCTCACGGTTAAAATTGGAATAATTAATAATTTCCAAAAGGTCTGGCACTACCACTGTTACTGTGTCTAATATTGGGACAAATACATTGGACTAGTAAAAAATAAGAGCAAGGGGTCATTGGTACCAAGGACCACTTAAATAATTGTAAATGTATTAGGGTCCGAAGGTCACAAGGACTATTTAACAAAAATCTGGGCCGCGTTCAGTAACAGCAAACGATTGGATCGTTGACTGCGAATACACTTTTTCTACTTCCGGGAGTGACGTCACGTTTGCAAACGGAGAGTGAACGAAATAAGCGGCTGGAAGAGCCGGTTATTTTGTTGATGAACGCAATCGTGACGTCACAGCACGCGGGTAGGCGACACGGCAGACGATATTTTTTTAAATTTATAACAATCGTAAAAAAGCGTTCAGCAGATGTTGCGTCACGATTACAAACGGATATCAACGGTTAATAAACCCTTTCCCCTCCGTTGAGCGTCACCGAACGCAGCCTTATTTAAAGGCCTAGAGAGAAACGGAAACGGCTTTGAAAGTTTGGAGCAGCCGCGTCTCGTGAAAGAGTAGAGCTCGTATTTTGATTGGGAAATTTCAACCCCTCCGACGCATGTAGCATGTCAGGCCTAGGCTTAAATATTTTCAAAGCGAACCTAAACGAAATCTTATTTATCTTCCTCATAATGGCATTTAAATATTCCATATAATAAGTAAATATGAAAACAAAACTAAAAGTTCAAAAATCTTAACACTATTATTAAATAAAAATCCAAAAACGTTGAAGTGGTTCATGTGAAAAATTCCAGCAAAAACCTATGGGAATTTTACGAGCTTGGATCGGATGGATCCTGTAAGAATCGTCTGATCTTTTACTATTTTTAACCGCCATGCTATGGCGCTAGCGGCTTGCCGTAGTCAATGAATGGCCGCTGATTGGCTGAAGCCTAAGCAAAGACTATATAATCATTAGTCGTTGCTAAAAATGTCTTGGCGTCTGGTTCTCCCGCAGACGGGAGCATTCTAGGTAGTAGTATAAGATTTCTATGGGGAAAAACTGTTTTCGAAAACGGAAAAATTTATTTATCCGCTCCAAAAAAAGGGAAAAATAAAGTCGCCCTCCAAGGTGCGTTCGTACCATAGATATAAGAAATGTATATAAAGGTCTAGATAAATTTCGGGGCGTCTAAGCCTAACATAAAATACGGAATTGACACCTAGCACAGACTTGGGGCCAATGGCTCTTAATAAAAATCAGTGGGCTCTTAAAATAAATCATTCGAACGGGGGTTGCGAGCCACCAGGGCTCTCAATTTAATTAAAAAAAAATTATTAAACATTCTACAGAAATTTCTGGAACATGATTTGTACGCCGTTTATGAAACTCTGTTTTCCTACCCTATACGAGAGCGGGATCTAGCGTTACAAATGATTATGTGTGATATTATAATATACTTGCTTGTTTTAAAGTTAATAAATGTTATGTAAGTAACGTAATTATTTTTTATTTTCCTATTTTCCCTACCTAATTTTAAATTTTTCCCCCTAATTTCACCTCCCCCGCTTGGGCCAGTGGCTCTCAATAAAAATAAACTTAAGGGGGGTCGGGATCCCGCAGGGCCCCCGTAAAAAATATCACTATTTCCAAGTCTGACCTAGCAGACACCGAGGAAGGCACGTGACCAAGAGCGCGAGCTCTCTTAACATTTTAGTACTAAGTGCTTGACCTTTCCGCAGGCCGTAGTCTTTAGACACCATCTGTTGGTGACTTTTAGTATAATTTTTAAGCAGGAGACAATGGCTCTCGCGACGATAGCACGAGCTTTCTTACCGATAGATAGCGCCTTATAAGGATAGCCTGCAGAAATTACGCGTTTCTGCTAGCTGTCACCTCCGTATTAACTCGATTTGAAATATTTTATCTAGATCTTTATATACGTTTCCTATATCTATGGTTCGTACCGTAAGTCGTGGTGAAACTGGTGATAATTGTGTTTTTAGGCCTTGTCATATAACTACAGGTAATGTATATAAAATTAATTTATTCAAAGATTGATATTACTAAATTATTAATTATTATTTTTAATACTGGTTCGTTGGGCACCCATCCCGAAATATTCTACGGGGTCTAAAGGTTTATTCAGAATGTTCGGAAAATTCCGCGAAGAGACGGTCAACGGCAATTTCGGCAAAGCCACGCAAGGGATTTAAAGAAAAATCTACGGTCCAAGAGACAACTCGATTTAACTTTAGGAGACCCAGTTAAAATCGAAGGTAATTTATTGGGAAATAGTTAACATCACAGTATTTTTACCAACCTTGGTTTACATCTGCCCCAATACTAGTTTTGGGTAACGTAGGGTACGCGACGATTGTATTAATAGTTGTAGATTAAATTAATGTTTGTTTCATTAGGAAACAGGGTATTTAAATACGGATCAGCTACCAAAGAGCGAGAAATGGCTTGTTTCAATAGAAAACAGAGTAATTAAATACGGAATAACTACAAAAGAAACAAATTTCTTATTTCAATGAAAAACAGGGAATGTACATTCGGAGAAGCTACAAAGAGCCAAAGATGACTGGTTTCAATGGATAACAAGGTAATTAATTACGAATCAGCTACAAAAGAACCAGAAATTGCTAACCTAACCTAACTTAACCTATCCTAACCTTAACCTAACTTAAAACTTACCTAACCTAACCTAACCTAACCTAACTTAACAATGACAAATAGAAAACATTTTTTAAGATAATAAGAAACTAAAATCTTAGTATAGTCTACAACTATTAATACAATCGTCGCGTACCCTACGTCACCCAAAACTGGTATTGGGTCAGATGTAAACTACAGTCATTTATTGCATTTGTTATTTTGTTAAAAGTAAAAAGTATTAAATAGTAAGGTAGATTATTAACAAAGTTAAATTTATTAAAGGGATCCACAACCTGTATTGCAGAAATTTGTGAAAAGTTGGGTATAGTGGGAATACGAAGTAGGCGCGAAGCTACGCTGAGGGAATCATTAGCTAATAATTTAAGGACCTAGAAATTCAAATATGCAACGTAGGTTTCCACCCCTTTTTAATTAAGGCTTTCGCCAACACCCAATCGGAGCTTAATATAATTTGTTTGATTGTCTATTTTTTTATTTAAAACTTTCGATTAGTTCTAGATGTTACTTGAAAAGATAAGTAACTAAAAAAAACACGAGTCTCGATCTTAAGGTTAATGATTTAGAACTAGAAACCCAAAATTCGTCAGTGTTTGAAGTTTTGGGGGCCTTCTGTTTTACGCAAGACCAAATTACTTATTACTTTCTTTTTTATAACTGTCAGGTGACTAGGAAATTACTTTACTTTCAGAAATATATTACAATACGGAGAGAGTGGTCATATTTAACAAGGTTTATTCTTGTACTATTTGCACTGAAGTGGTAAAACGTCACACGGTCTCAAAATGGCGAAAGCATTCACGATTTATTTTCATCATCATTTGAAATTTTAATTAAGAAGGCCAGCTGTGAAGTTACTACTATAGAAAGCGCAGTTGCCTCCATTTTTTTCTGGGTTCTACACCTTCCAATTGCAGTACTCAAAGAAACTATCGAAGACAATGGAATATTTGCAAAAAGTTGTATTTAAAATTCATTGTAAAATGTGTCAACGCCTATCATAAATACGATAAACAAACTTTCTTAAAATTGAATAAGTAAATATTGTTTAATTTGTAAATCGATATCAAAACATTAAAATATCAATTAATCATGTATTTATAATATTTTAGGTTCAAAATAAATTATCACCCTAATGTTCAATCTAAGGAACCTATCGTTAAAATTACTTAAAGGGACTTTCAAGAGAGGCCTAGTCGATTTGAAATACGTCATTCAGTCGTAACTTTGGCTTCACAACTAACAGCGTCCGAATAACATATTTCAAATTAACAAGACAATTTTACAATCTACGGGCATGTTCAAGAGACATTTTAAAATTTTTGTTAAATAACGAAACTGACTTCGGCTGTCAAAGGCACTTTCGTTTTTTTCACGAATTGGTTAAAATGTCTTGAAATTTTTATTTCGTTCTATTTAGTCAACAATGAAAATTAATTTTGCTAAGCACAGCGTGCGATTATGTTAACAGCAACGTTTGGTTTTGCTAACCACAACGTGTGGTTTTGCTAAATAAGCGTCCTATTTCAGCAAACAAAATTTACGATTGCGCCAGTTAGAACGTTTTATTGTGCCAATTTTATCGCATGATTCTGCTAACTAATGCGTTGGATTCTGCTAACTAATGCGTTGGATTCTGCCAACTAATGCGTGCGATTCTGCGAACTAATACGTTTAATAATGCCAACTAATGCGTATAATTCTGCCAACTAATGCGTTTGATTTTGGTAACTAATACGTTTAATACTGCCAACTAATGCGCGTAATTCTGCCAACTAATACGTGTCATTTTGAAAACTAATGCGTTTGATTTTGGTAACTAGTACGTTTAATAATGCCAACTACTGCTTTTGATTTTGGTAACTAATACGTTTAATAATGCCAATTAATGCGTTTGATTTTGGTAACTAATACGTTTAATAATGCTAACTAATGCGTTTGATTTAGGTAACTAATACGTTTAATAATGCCAACCATTTCGTTTGTTCTTGCACACCTGGTGACCAAATCTTCCAACCAAATCGGTTATTTGAGTCAAGCTAACCGTTCACTATTGAACATTTAAACGTGTTACATTCCACAAAAAGTGATCACCATTGAAAACCCGTCTTAGTGTGCGATGTAGCACGCAACAAATCGCGTTCAAACTTGAACAATAATACGTGCTACTGGTGTGGTGAGCCTTTGCACACTAAATTGTTCAACTTTGAACAATTTCTTTTAAGAGTGTGCTTTACATGGTAGGTCAGGCTTAGCCATCAAGCAAATGCAGTCGTATTTGTTTCTCACTCCGATAAAGAGAAGTCATTTGGTCCTGGCCCCTATAATCATTGCGACCCCGCATTTGGACAAGAAACGGTGACCGTGACTCCGATGACAGTAACCTCCATCAATGATAACAGTGATGAACGGAATACCGTTAATAACATCTCCATTTTTAATCACTCGTTCTCTGTCTAATTTTCCTTCTCCTGAAGCCCAGACCTAAAAGTAAAATATAGCACGTTCATTTTTTAAATACTCGCACGACATCCTACAGAAATTCAAAAGGATGTACCTCTCCAATTTCAGCTAACTACCCACAGAAACCAATCCCCAAATGGCCAAGTATTTTCGAGTTAGTGGTTTACCATAAATTGGTATAGCTATTCTTTGGTTATGTTTGTGAATACGAGGTCTACCGCCAAATTAATCTCAATTTTGAGAGGTAGATATTAGTCTTTCCAATTTACAGAACTTGCACTTGAAGGTCAAGACCGAAATAAGTCCATTTCTTGTTTCCCTTTCAAATTCGAATTTTCCGTGTACATCAACGATACATCGATGGCTATCGAGATATCGAATTCCTGAAATAAAGTGTTTGAGTTCTACTATTCTATTATAAGATAAAGTCGAAAAGGATTCCTTGACTTCTGGCGGTACGAAATTTCGCTGCGGTGAAGTAACAGACAGTATTTTCAGCTCGGGTAAAGTCGATTCGTCAACAAAGCAACTCGGATGCATCTGATCCTCTATGAAATTAGTTGCTTGGCTCGCGGATTCTTGCACATTTGATGAGTGGTCTGTGACCTTCGACGGGGAAGCTGTGACCGAAATTCTTGCTTCTGACAGCTCAAGCGGAGAAGGGTCTAGACGGGCAGATTGAGGGACTTTCTGGCGGAATTATAGAGGGCTACTTTCGAGGTGGATATATATGTCACCTCGAGTTGGGATCACATTGGTACATTGCAGGGCTAGCCCTTTTTGATGTATTACTGCAAGTTTTGCTAAGATCAGTGTTGAAATGTTCCAGAGGTGATACGAATGGCCTGTTACTAGACGCTGTTTTATCGTGTTTGAACGTGGGAAATTTTGAGTCTTCGTAACCAGTGGTATGTTTATATTTATCCCATCCGTGCACGCAGCCAAAAACCGTAGAATTTCTGTACAAATAGTATGTATAATTAGACTGGAACAACGTAATAAAAGGTGTACAAGGTTAAAAGTTATTTTATGTATAGCCTTATCCGGAAAAACTGATAGGAACAATTCAATCTAACAGTGGTCCTCCTCTCATACTTCCCTTTAAAGGGGGTTCTTATAGACCTCTGGTGTTACCAAAAGTTCAACTTTACGTGAGCCTTAGCCCGATGTTACAAAGAAATATAGGTAGTTAGATAGGTAATGGGCCAATTGCGCAGTTCCCATTTCCGCAAATGCAATTTCGCGGTTTTCCATTTGCGCAGTTTTCATTTGCGCAGTATCCCATTTCCGCAGTTTTCCATTAGCGCGTTTTTCATTTGCGCTTTTTCCGTAAGCGCAGTTTTCCACTTGCGCAGATATTTTCCATTTGCGCGGTTTTTCATTTGCGCAGGTTTGTCATTTGTGTGGTTTTCCACTTGCGCAGATTTTCCATTTGCGCGGTTTCCCAATGGGGCTGTTTTCCATTTGCGCCGGTTTTTCTATTCCGCGGCTTCTCACGACCTGAATATTCTATATTAAGCAATTTTCCTTGAAATAAGATTTTTTCAGGTAGTTTATTTTTAACGTAACCTTGTTTACCATCCAACTGTGCAGCTGGTGTATTTTTAATTACCGGTCGCGCTGTCCATACCAATAATTTAAAGTTGTTTGAAGTTGACATATCGGTTGTTGAATTATTTTGCTGGGAATAAATCTTCGGTCGATAAGCGAATCGTAGCTTCTCAGCCTTTAGGCTAAAAGAAAATGTAGTATCTGTGCCTTCTACCAAAAATGCACCTTTTTAATTGCACTGCATGGTTCCTAGGGGTCAGAAAGAATATTTTTTAACGGTTAGGTTAGCCGGGCGCGCCGCAGGCGCGTAGGCACCGTTTTCATATAGGAGGTGTTCTACGACAGAGCTCATTCTAACGAAATATCTTGGTATTGGCCTCTCACATAGGACGTAACTGTCCTATGACAGAGGCCATTCCTACGAAATACAGGACGCTTACTGTCCTATATTGGAGGCCATTTCAACGAAATAGTTTTTATATAGAGGTAGTCATATCAAGGCTAGCGCGCGAAGCGCGCAACGGTTAGGTGAGCCGGCCTCGCCGCAGGCGCGTAGGCACTGTTTTCATATAGGTGTTCTACTACAGAGGACGTATATTGTCCTACGACAGAAGCCATTTTAAAAGTGGTGCTAAGGTATTAGCAGCATTTTTATCTGAAATTGAAACATTTTTTAATTCCTGTTTATTTTAGATTTTAAACATCGTTTTTACTTTTTATCATTTTTTATTGTATCGGTTTTATTGTGCCGCCTACAATTGTTTAAGAGGTATGGCCATCATTAAAATCGTCCTTAAAGCTGGAACTGTCAGTAAACAGTTACTACACTATGATCTTAACCTAAAGGCCGAGTCGCTGTTGGACTATATATATTTTCCCAATTCAACGAATGCTATTTTAACTAAGAAAAACCTAATTTTTTTGGTATTTACAGCCCAGCCGGACATTAAACAAACACTAGCAGCGCAGCTGGATGGTAAACAAGGTAATGTTAATATTTACCTGCCAGAAATAACCCTTTTTCTAGGAAAACGGATTAATAGTGAATATTTAAGTCATAAAAATCCCCGGAAATGGGAAAACTGTTCAAATAACAAATCTGCGCAACAGGAAAATCACGCAAACGGGAAACTGCGCAAACGGGAAACCGCGCAAACGGGAAACTGCGCAAACGAGAAAACCGCGCAAGCGGGAAACTGCGCAATCGGGAGAAAGCGCACAAATGGTAAATTGCGCAAATGGGGAGCTGCGCAAATAGCAATTCCGCAAATGGGAAACGCGCAATTGGATACGTGCGCAAACGAAAACTGCGGAAGTGGGAAGTGCGCAAATGGAAACTGCGCAAATGAAAACTGCGCAAGTGGACCCAAACCGTTAGATACTTCCAATCTAAGGTGTTTATTATAAACGTCTGGTATAACCCATGTATAAGCGACCCGAATATAAAGCGCCTATAAGATACTTTTCAATAAAAACAATAATATACTTACAAATTTGGTGAGTTATTCTTCTTGACTCTTAGCGACTTGAAACATGTTTTCCTTGAAAGAAGTTTCTTGCTTGCGCGACGATGGACGGATTTTCAAGACATTTTTGGCGAGAGCGCGATTCAATTTAACTCAATAAAAATGGTTCAGTAAATTAAAAAAGAGTAAATAGCAATTTGGAGATCTATTTATTTTTCCAAAGAAAAATGAATGACACTAATGTAAAATAGCTGTATATACAACAAGATATGCTCGAAAGCTTCTGGACTTCAGAACTTAAATGAGAGGAAATTGACCGGTTATGCCCTGGGTAGCCCAGGCTGCCAGAATTGAAATTTGACAATATAACCTGGGAGCTTCTATCCCAAAAATGAAATCAATTTTGCTTCGTTGAACTTTCTTTCCCACTCTTCGTCAATAATGCGAGGTAACCAGCAGCCACACTTGTCATAGATAAAGTTATTGTTTGGGCAAACAAGGCACCGTGCTGATGCGAAGGCGGGAGATTGTTTCTTCGGTTATACTGGTTGCGACACGAATGAAACGAAAGATTTCTTCAGCAAAGAGGGTGGAATGGGGAGCCCTCACGAGAGACGAGTTTCAGCGCCATCTAGTGATTTTATTTTGGGAATACAAAAACCTTTTCTTCCCCCTTAGAACATTTTCCCACTATTTATGAATGTATTGTTTGATTTCAAAAAATATTATTATCTATTTATTAATATATAGCTTTATTCGCCTTTAGTGGAATGCGCATTATTCGAAAAAGTTGTAGATTTGGTAACCTAGTTTTTAGGATATCAAATTTGAAAATATAATTAACGTCAAGATCGTGTTTTTCCTATCAAATCGGTCAAACGTTGAGATGATTTCTACTACAATAACAATTAAATATATTTACAATTACAAGGTATTTACTTTTGTTAAAAATGGTTTATTTGAGGCGATGGTACATATTCACGATGAATTTAGTGTATCGTAAAAAATATTACGGCTAAATTGCAATGAAACTGCGATATTTACGTCGAAGTAACACCATCTCTCTCTTAATAATGTTTTATCTTCGCTTTAAAATGTGATCGTCTCATCCGTTCCGGGAAGTTTTAGTTGGTTAGTTTCGTTCTCTTTTAATTAGAATGACAACGCTTTTACGCCGAATCCATTAAGTTTACACATTTCATTAAGGGAGCCAGGATGAGGTTTGTCTTCAAAGGACACGAACCAATCCCGAAGGCTTTCGAGTTTATTTTGTAATTAAGAAACAAAAGCGGCCGCGCGTAATCAACATTTTGGAAGATCCTATAACAAACGCTTTATCGCGCGCAGTTCCTTTCGGATATTTCTTTATTTCGCGCCCTTTTCCTAGTTGCCAGACCCGAGCTATTAAAATTCCCTCTAAAGTTTACCGAGTCCAATTCGGTAAACAAACCATTATTGCCATCGTAACTTCGCTATAACAAAAGGCCATTAAAAAGACGTATCCTATAAAATATTTACGGCTGGAACCATATTGCCAATGAGATAAGCTCTCCGAGTAACGATTTCGAGCAGCCAACTAGAAAAAATCCGGAACCTTTTTTTTATTCCCCGCCCAGGCTTATCTATAAAATTTGATCCGAGCATCTCGAGTTTTTCCCGGAGAATCGATATCAGCGGGTGGCGGCGAATACCCTTTGTCGTACGGATGATACTCGCGGCGAAGGTTCGTCGGTTCGTGCACCTGTAGCGTTTCTTCATTAGGATGTTCTGTTGTTTCAGCCCTCATGAGTCCGGCCCAATATCGGAGCTGGATTTTAGCAATCCCTGGGGTGAGTCCGCGATGGACGCTAACGAAATTAGACCGTGCAGCCCCTGGAGGGTCGCTGCCGACTCTTTCTTTGAAGAGCCCGCGTATCATTCTTTTCGCCGAATAGGGAGCGTTTTTTCAGGCCCCTCAAGAGCGCGTACCGGATAAATATTATCCATTCTATACGAGTCTATACGCTTCTGAACTGATTAATTTATTACGGTTAATTAAATTGTGATAGCCCAAGGATAGCTTTTTTTACGTATCCTTCTAGGATTTTTTAGGTAAAAGTAATTAAATATAAATAAAAAGTTTGAACACTGTATCTTCGTTGCCGCGAAGGCGGATTATGTTAAGTAAGATATTAGGAATGAAATTTTGTCTAAGACATAAATCTGTTTCCGCTAGTCTAAGCTAGGGGAAAATTCCAAATATTTCCGAGTTCACGTGGCGATTATTTTAAAACTGAACTTAAAAATGTTAGAATCGACAAAGGCTTCTTTCGGAGTTTCATCAACGTATAGAAAGGTTCCGGAGACGCCTACGCATTTTCGATCATCGTTAAAGGCTTAAGCTCTCGAATAAAATAATTTTGACAACTTTGACGTTCACCCATTTCTCGCGGTAAAAGCAAAATCTTTTTCCAATATACCAAAAATCTTATGATAAATATTAAGATAATAAAAAGTCTAAGAGGAGTTTTCGAAGAATCTGAACTTAAGCTCAAATTTTGAATTTTTTTGGTATTAATTTCGCGATAGCATTCGGTGTTAGCGTAATACGCTCTACAAATAAGAAGCGCGCCTGGCGTCACTTTCGCATATTTCCACAATAACGCGCGCCTTAAGCCTTTTTTATCTTCAAAGAGTGGTGCTTTAAGAGGGCCCTCCTGGATTCGCCGAGTTATTAAATTCCTTCTTTACGGCGTCGCGGGCCGAGATCCGATCTTTCTTCGCCGAGAAAAGGGCCCTTTAAAAGTCCATCATACGCCACCCCGAAACCAGTTTCCCTTTAAAGGCTCTGAGGCTCATCGTCGAGCCTTCTTTGCCGCGACTCCATTATAGCCTTTAGCTGAACCGACATTACTCGTTGGTTGCTTAAACTGATGAGCTGTTACCGGCATTGTTGCCCACGTTCGCATTCGTACCAAGTGCTCTAGTAAAGTACGCTTTTCAAATTACAATATGTTGATGAAAACGCGATGTAGTCAAACAATTGAAATCTTAATTTACGTTGTAAATTACTCCGGTTGTAATTTGCAAAACAGAAATTTATTAGGAAAAATCCCGAAGTAGTATTTGAAAAAATTAATTGAAATAAAGAAGTTTTGGGAGTCATCATTGCGCTTTTAATAACTGTCAAACCGTACTACAATAATATTACTTTACTCGTGGCGATCGACAGTAAAGAGATAACAACGTTGTACAGTTTCTACTGAAGAATCGTAACCAAATTGCATTGCTTAACGAAGTTTAGTTAACAGTAAATAAAAAGTTATGAATGGAGTTCCCAGTGTCAACGTTGTTGATCGCTATTATTGTTGTTATTATTATTTTTTCAAATCACGCGGTTATTTTTTGTCGTGACTTATTAAAAACGTTTTTCAAAACACCATAGAAGTAGAGAGGCTGAAAATTTTTTAAAAATTCCCAACCATTAATTAACGGAATCATCTTTACGTAAAAATTCGATTCCTTTTGACATGGACAAAAATATCTTTGGACTAAATGTTAAGAGATACCTTTACTCTAATTGATATTTTAAATGCATTTTAGAGCTTAAAATTGTATTGGTATGTCCATTTTTAACCCGCACAGTGTCAGCTTGTTTCTGTATCGATGTTAATTTATTTAAACATCAGAAGTTATTCGAAAAATGTTACAATATCAAATATCAGCAAAAGTACGAAATTTTACTTTATGAGTTCTACATTCAAAATAAAAATTTAAATATGGCAAATAGAGAATTGTCAGCCAACACACAATTTCTTGAATGGCGGCTGGTAGCACTTCAGAGGCGTAGCCAGGGGGGGAGCCGAGGGGGGGGAAGCCGAAACGTATGGTTGTATGTTCAATTGATTTTTGTTTATTTTAAATACGTGCGGTTCTATTCCCTTTAAGGTTTCCGCGTACGACTGAAAATAGCCCGAAAATGATGTCTTACATACATAAGAACCCGGAAGAAACCTGCAAATGGCTGAAAAATATTCGGAAATCACAGGCAGTCATCAAAAGTTTTTAAAAGTTATAGTTCGTCAACTACGAGTAATCATAAGATAGCTGTAAATCCAATAGGAGGAATTCAATTTTATGATTTATTTCACTATTACTTATAACTTCAAAGAACTACAAAGCGATCTCGATTGCGTTTCAGCTTGGTGTACCAAATGTCACATTGACACCTAGGAGCAACAAACACAAGGAGAAAGCAGCTAGCCTTTAAACACGCTAACGAAGAGCTGTGTACGAATTTCATTGGACGAGCGTCACGAGCCTTTACGCTGAACGTTTTACGGGCGGGGGGGAAGAAAATTTCCGAATTTTCTCCTTCCGACGGCCGCAGGCGCTAAAGCGTCTAGCCAATGAAAAATTTACACAAGAAAATCCACGACTTTTGACGGGTTGCGTTCTCCTTGTGTGGGGTGTTGTGTTGTATTTGTTGCTCCATGGATTAAATAACCTTACAGGGATAGTTCTCTCTCATACATTTTACTATACTACGAGTTGAAGAGGTTTGTTTCAAACGAGGCTGCCAGATATTTTTGCCGTACCCTCAATTTTAGCCCCTTTACCGATACAAATCCGGAACAAGATTTCTTGACACGTCGCCATCTCGCGGCGGCTTTTGGCGAATTTAATATTTTTCCAACGGTTTGTTTTAATACATTTGAAATTGAAATATTCAATCGTGGTCAGTACCTCAGTAGCTTCCTGGTTAATTGTGGGAAATAAATACTGTAAGCGACCTTTTTATATTGTTTTTGAGCCATTTATGTATATCACCTAATTTCTCGTTTAATTGTCTATAGGCTTTCAAACTGTAAATAAGTTTTCAATAGATAATCCTTGGCCTACAAAAATAATAATTTCATCAATCGCGATTGCACCCCCTTTGCAATTTTTCCCCCGTGTATCGGTAAAATCGAGGCTTCCGGTCGTTGACAATTCTGGCCACCATAGTACGTCTGGAGCAAATATTGTACCCCAGAGAACTATCCATGGTTGCTCCTAGTTGACACTTTCAAACACTTGGGTATTATCACGAATGCCTTATTTTCGAGAACAGCTAGGTGGCAAAGGCGGTCGGTCGATGCGGGAGAAAGCTCTTCGGGATCCTCCGTCTCAACTCTTTACCTCAGCTTAGACGGTCTAAGCGCCGAGTACTTGCTATCTAAAATCGAAAACGATTGCTTAAACTGGGCGGAACTCAATTCCTTAGAAACCTGCCTTACGGCTACAGCTATTTACTCGACCACTTATGCTTTTAATAGATAGAGCTATTCACTAAAAAACGAAAATTAATTATTTGTTTTTTGTAAAAAAAAGCTATTTGTATCTCAAACAATTCCGATCTAACTCAATCTTCAAATTTCACGCACCGTCCACAAAAACGAGGCAAAAGATAACATTTACTGAGAGCAGCATTTTATCTTTTTTGACAAGATTCCAAATGACTTGACTTATTCTGTGACAAAATTGATATTTTCTCGTGTAAATACCAAAATATTTTAAAGCTAAAAGATTAATATCTCTATCTTACCAATATTTTGTTATATTGTATCGTATATGAATTTTTAAATGTTGTGTTTATCCTTTATGAATTTTTAAATGTTGTGTTTATCCTTTATGAATTTTTAAATGTTGTGTTTATCCATTATGAATTTTTAAATGTTGTGTTTATCCATTATGAATTTTTAAATGTTGTGTTTATCCATTATGAATTTTTAAATGTTGTGTTTATCCTTTATGAATTTTTAAATGTTGTGTTTATCCATTATGAATTTTTAAATGTTGTGTTTATCCTTTATGAATTTTTAAATGTTGTGTTTAGCCTTGAAGGTATTTCTGAACTGTTGATATGCACATTAAACATAGCATTTCATTCATTCATATATTCTTAATGATTAGTAATTTAATAATTTTTGAAAATTTAAGAAAATAAATGGAAGTACTGGTAAACCAAAGTTTTAATTATAACAGTAAATTACTATTTGAATTAGTTATATCAAATTTAAATATCGAGGGGATAAAGGCTGCTATACGTATAGAGCACTCGAGAATTCATTTTCTGAAAGCGATGAATGTGTCATTAATTTTCTCAGGGTAAAATTTTACGACCTCGGGCGTCATTTGTCGCGCTCGACGGATAGCTGGATGACACAACATAATTATCGGCGGTTTGAAAAATGGGGGAATTTTTTACGGCCTGTCGTTGATATATTAAATTAATGTCCTCCGTGGGGCATCATTCTGAATCCGCCTCCGACCACAGTGCCGCGCGGTGCTTCATCCGTTAAAACGCTTAAACCTTGGCTGGGTCGAATGCCCCCCATTCGTAAACTCTAAAATATCCGCGTTGACTAAAGAAAGCCTTTGGTCGGTTCGTCAATATGTCGAAAAACAGGCTGCGGTATTCCGGACACGTTCTCGAAGATCGCTGTCCGAGCGGGCAGCGGCGCGATGGAAACGATCTTCCAGGTAACGCCGGTAAAACAATTTCGGGGCCCCACTCTCTCGAACTTAATTGACAGAATCGCCGTATATACCTTTACCCTAATCCCATAAAAGGTTTTTAGGACCCTCAGTTTCGTAAAAACGCGGGCTTAAGGGGAGGAAAGCTTTTTCGCTGACTATAGGGGGTCTATCTCTCGGAATCCTTCCCGTAAAGACTCACTCTGTCAATAAAAGGAAGTGGCCGCGAGTGATAGCGAGTCATTAAGCGTGATTGCTTTCTTTCAAAATATATCGATAGCGAATAGCCGAGGCCGGCGATTAAAAATTAATATCGCGTGGAGCTGGAGATATATCTTCCCGATCTACTCTCGTCGGGGCTCGTTGCGAATCGATCGAGAAGGGTCGTAAAAACAAATCGACCGGGACGATTTTTCATAAAGGCTCTTATTCGAAATTTGGAAAACTTTCCTCTCTGGGAACTGTCTCTCGTCCGCGAATGAATCGATTGGCGAAATGGTCGGAGCCAGGGTTTTCCTTTTGGCGTGGCACGTTCCGGCCGCTCATTATATTTAGGGGATATCGCTCTATCTCTTTCGCTTTCTACAAGTGTTCTTTGACGCCGACAACAGGCCTCGGATGCCTGATTTCTTCGCCTAAGGAACCCGCTCGGGTAGATTTTTTCTAGGCGGATGGTTTCAGCGTGGCAATTATACTACCACCGAGTAACGTCACGTAACGGCCATCCATTTGGCTTCGAAGCGGAAAAATCTTAACTAATTAAACTTCGCGGATATGGTCCCCGGTCTGTGATCGTAGGAGTGGGCCTTTCAAAGGAAACTGAACGAATCAAAGTAACCGTCCAAACGAAACTTCAAAGGTTTTACGGCGGGATGTTTCATCTCTTTCAATATGGCCCCGACATTTTACGCTCGACCGCGAATAACCCCCTTTAAATAAAATAAAGTTTTTACGAATATTTTTTTAAGTATTAACTTCGTCTAATATCCGTCGTAAAATAAGTAATTTTCAATTTAGAGTTCGTTTTAAAAAAACGTGTCTAAATCCATCTGCAATTATTTCCGCGACATTCTACAAGATTGCCGAGCACGTTTTTAAATGTTATTGAAAACACATTCCGTCTTCTCTCTCTGTTGGGGATGTTCGCTTTGTTACGAAAATACTTATTAATTGAGCGGAGCGAGCGAAGCTCTCACTGCAGCGACTTCGATGGAAAGGATGCCTGTCGTGCTGTCTGTCCGTCGCATCGCTGTAGAGTTTAAGGGGGCGCGTAAATGGAGGGGAGCTACAGTGACTTCAATGGAAAAGATGCTGTCGTGCTGTCGTTCGGCTGTTCATCGCGAAGCGTTAGGGGAGCGCGTAAACGGAGGGGCGCAAAGAAAAGTTAGCATTTAGGAAACAAGTTTTATTTATTAAAAACAAGAACACATTATAAAAGATGGTTTAAAAAGATTTAACAACTTTATCCAAAATATAATTGAGTGTTTCCACCACTTCAATAGCCCTCCCGTCATTAATACCATCGGAATTTTATCAGTTAACTCGTCATCGGCGCTGTCCAAATTGAAATCTGGATCATTTGCTAGGTTTCGAATTTTTGCGGGAAAAAAGTGTTCTTCCTCACTCTAATTATGAGGCAAGCTGGAGACAAATAAATAAGATTCAGGGAGTTGCTTGCTAGTTGGCGAGTTAAACGCTGAGGACTTGGACATGCTGATATCTCGATCCAAAAAATTCAATTTGCACTTATTTGACGCGTTTAGTGACGTTTTACTCATTAAGTCTCTCAATGGCAACATTCAAGAATTTAATGAAGAAAAACTACGTGAGCCAGTTACAAGTTAAAGCACATCATAACAATGCTACGGCAACAGCTGCATCGACAGAAGAGGCACAGGGTTTAGAAGCATTTTTCGCGTTAGCTGTAGGCACAAAAGTTAATTTTCGGCTCAATTTGTGGACAAAGATGTGTGCACAGTTAGCAAAGTTGTTGATATTATTTATAACGTTACTAATGATCGAGATCATTTAAACGAGTTCGAGATGTGTGTGCTTGTGAATTTCCCAACTTACACAGGACCCACATTATATAATAACATCATACCTATTTCACCGACAACCGTGACGTTTAAGAACGGGTCTGTCAATTGCACACGAAAGCCATTCCCACTGCAACTAGCTTACGTCATCAGCATTCATCGCTCTCAAGGCATAACGCTCTTACAGTGTCCTCTTTAATAAAATATTTGTTTTAAGAATATGATTTTCTATTTGATTATAAAAGGTCTATGCATGACTAACTATTATTGCTAACGTGCGCTCCGCTCATTTTTTTGTCGAGAAAGCCCGTTTCGGGTTTTGAGACGCCCTAGTTAATTAATTAATCATTACTTTGTTTTTATGCACGCTCTAGAGTTCAGTTCAGTTTAGTTCAGTTCAGTTCAGTTCAGCTCAGTTCAGTTCAGTTCATTTTCCACCCCCAAGAGGGTCTCTTTTAAGTCGATCAGGGAGGCTCACATTTGCTTGCGCCAACGGGGCACGGTGGGGCATGGGATAAGTTCACCACGTGGGTCGTTTGTTCGGTTTTGTCGAGACCACCAGCTATCTAAGAGATGTTTGGTGGCCTCCGTCGTTGGTGTAGTTGGTTTCAGTGGCGTAACTAGGAACTTCGAGGGCCCCCCGCGAAAAACGACTTGCGGCCCTTTTAAATAGCACAGATTTTAATCATAAACGTTTGGGGGCCCCCTAGTTCTCGCCCCCCCCGCGCCGCGGGGTCTGTGGGGGCGCTATTTACGCCACTGGTTGGTTTGACCGAGGTCAGCGCAACCTCTGTATGCTAGCGTACTCTGGCGGTGGATAGTTACATTAACTGTTATTTACAATGTCCCTAACACTTTCTCTCGGCAATAAACCTTAAATGTCGTAAATATCCAAATTGATCAAGTTCCTCGCCAACAGTATAAATAGTCCCTTTCCGCTTAGATCCCAATGATGAATATGTTTCATTAAAGAAGCGTCTTTCGAAACTGTCGACGTTCCACAAATGTCGGTTTACGACAACGGCTCGCGAGCGAATCTAAAACTTCATGGAAAATTCCTCCTCGACCAGACGTGTATTGTCGCGTGTGATATTTAAGCAACCGAATGGGACGTATAGAATCGTGCGTTTCAGACAGACACACTCTCCTCTTACGTAGTTTACCACCGTCTACGTGCTCTTACTACCGACTCTTACGTATAATTACCATTTACGATAATCGTCCTGATTGGACGCGACCTCTTTAACTTAGACTCCAACTTCGCCATATAGACAGCGATCATTTTCTATCGGGCTACTTTATTTGCGACTGTCAGATTTGAGAGTCCACCGAGTTTTGCAAATTGTTCTCGTAAGGGTTAAAATTCCGCGAATGTTGTATTTCTCTGAAAGGCTTTCCTTCTAATGGTACCAGATCCAGTCAGAAGTCGAATATTTGCAACTTTCAACATGTCAGCGTGAAGTCTTTAAAGACATGTCTAACGAAACAAGTAGGATATATCCATTTTTAATATAGTAAACATACCATAATTAACATTTAGTTAGTATACGTCACTGATGTAGCTTTAATAGTGGCCGTCATTGCTGGAGTATCTTATTTCTTAATTTACAAATAGTATTGGTAACATCAGTTAAACTAATCTTATATTACATTACATATTACATTACATATTACATTACATATTACATTACATATTACATTACATATTACATTACATATTACATTACATATTACATTGCATATTACATTACATATTACATTACATATTACATTACATATTACATTACATTACATATTACATTACATTACATATTACATTACATATTACATTACATATTACATTACATTACATATTACATTACATATTACATTACATATTGCATTACATATTACATTGTATATTACATTACATATTACATTACATATTACATTACATTACATATTACATTACATATTACATTACATATTACATTACATATTACATTACATATTACATTACATATTACATTACATATTACATTACATATTACATTACATATTACATTACATATTACATTATATATTACATTACAATACATCTAAAATATTATCTAATAAGCGACAATTGGAACAAAGTAATTTAACGGTAAAGTAATTATTGGTACATGGTCTATTTGAATGAGCCGGAGGAATTTGATGGATGTCAAGTTAAGCGAGCGTTTTGAGAACCGAAATCGGCTAGTGATTCATCTCGCGTCGGAGGAGCAAAGAAAATAAAGAGGAGACATCGCTCAAAGTCTATCGAGTCACGTACCGTATTCGGTTTATGGAAACAAGTCGAATCTTGTTGATCCTTTGAATGCCAGCCGAGCACGCGAAATATACGCATCACGAATCCAAACGTGAACGTGAAAAATTTCATTAAGGGCAAAAGCTCCTTTCGCTCACTTTACAGTTCGCAGTTCGGAAATCCCTGATATTTAACGTTCTGCAGGTAACGGGGTACAGCCAATATAGACGAGTCTATGTCGTCAAAAAAGGAAAAGTTATCTTTCGGCGTATATAACTCTCTATTCTAATCTCGAAAAAGAGTTTTTATAGGTTCGGCGCCATAATATGGGTATCGCGAGAGGTTATTATAACGGAGGAGAATTTCGGAGGTCGTTGGAGGAGAAAAGGGGTGCGGCTTTGGGTCGGGCCACGCCAGCGCCGCCTTATTAAGAGCCTAATCTTAAGATCTCGCTCGCCCGCGTTTTAAGTCTTTCATAAACATCGGGCTGGTGCGCGAGGCAATTCCTTCCCGACACTCGCTCCAACGAATCCTTTAAAAGTTTTTCTACCTTGAATATTTTATAGCGGAGTCTAGTTCCGACTTACGACCATCCATTAGAAAAGAAAAAAGGTCTAAGCCCAACTACGGTCATTACTATATTGTGAAGAGAAAAAGGTCGAAAATGTATACGCTACCCATAATAAAGAGTAAATCACTTCGGCCGTTTGGCGTTTTGACTCTCGAAGAATTTTAATATTTTTTCTACGTAGCGCCATCTAACGTAGCAAATTTATTATAAATAATTAAATAATTAATGTTTAAGCTGGTATGGTGGAAAATAAATACGATCCAACCCATACAGAGTTGGCAGTCCACTTGTATATGTAATGGACATAGCTCAAACCTTTGAGACATGTTTCTAATAAAATTTAAATTTAAAAGGGTTAATAATAATAATAATAATAATCAGCTAGGCTATAATACTCAAGGCATGTTAAAAATAACGTGATATTTATATATATATATATATATATATATATATATATATATATATATATATATATATATCCTGTTATTTTTCTATCGGAATTATGTTAAATATAGCACTTTCGCCTCGCAGCAAGAGGAGCCAGGTTTGATCCCCGCTTGTGGCAACGGGTGAAAACTCGGGACAACTCCTTCCGCGTTGAGTTTGCAAGTTCTCTCCCCACTGGTTTAAGGGGATTTCCCCCGAGCTATTCGGTTTCCCCTTCCATAAATACTTGTTGAGGTTAACGGTAATAGTTAGTGTAGGGAGCTGTTGGCTCGCGAGGCATGAAGGGCTTGCCACCATCCTCCTACGTGTTGTAACCCGGGCACCTGAATTAATGGCTTCAAAAGTCGATTGATGACTTAGGCCTAAGGTGGTGCCTTGGGTATTAGCTTAGCTGATTACTTGATTTTTTTTTATATATTTATTCAAAATAATTCGGCTCTAAGGCGTACAGTCTAAACAACAGTAGACAATTTAAATTGCAGTATTCGCGAAATAATTAAATGATAACACAAATGACGAAATATTAGTGAGCGAATGACTGGCTGGTTCACCCCATAAATAATTAAATAAAAATGCTTTTATCAAAGCAGTTGGAAGGTTGATTTAAGGGGTAGTTCGAATCTATGAAGGCACAGATATTGGAAATGTTTTAGATTAAAGAGTTATTTTTTGGAATTATTTTAAAAAGCAAAATATATTTCTAAAATAATTTCCATAAATTTTCCCTCACCTTTTATATATTTTAAAACCATTTCCTTAAATTTGAGCCTTGAAACTGTAACAGTAAACTGAGAAAATTTTAAATTGTAAAGGAGTACGCGTGTTTAGTTCAGAATTATGTATATTCTAATGGAAATATTTAAAATTAATTTTAAAATCGGCCGCCATGGATATAAAATAAGGCTGTGGGATAAAAAATTCGAAAGAAAAGACATACTACGAGCTGAGCTATTTTGCTTGATAAGGCACCATATTTTTGAAACACTTATTTCTGGCATTGATTTTCAATGCTATAGACGCAGTGCTTCCATATGCGGGGAATTTTTCCTTTTTCCAGAATTTTTCACCCTTTAAAAACGCTGAAAGGGAAAAATGCAATTTAAAAGTGAAAACGGGAAAAGCGATGGAAATTTAATAAAGGGTCATTATAAAAGTAATGAAAGTCACAATCTAAATATCCAAAGCAACTTTTGAGGATATGTTTTTGCAAAATTATTAAAATGTAAGTAATTTTGTAATAAATAAAACCTTAAATTTTAAAAGTTTCTACTTTAACGAATATTTCTTAATTTATTCTTGAATTATTTGATAACTAAAAATTCAAGCTGAAAACAGTTAAGCAGAGAAGTATAGATAGACCCAAAAAAGAATAAATCTTCGGCAATGATGCTAGATGATTGTAAAGCACGGGCACTTGATAAATTCGTTATGTCCAAGTTTTTGTGCGTTTATTATGAAAAGCGTATTTTTTATATTGAAATTTCAACGCGACCATACACTCTTAGAAAAATTCGTCCATTATTGTATAAAACATGATCCAAATTGTTGTCACTGATACCGTACGTATTTTTGTCCAAAATTGCACAAAAACAATACGTGCAACGTTGGACTTTATGTGGATCCAATATTGCACATTATTACGGGATATATTGGTAGTTAATTTGTCTATTATTGTACAATATAGCATCAAATATATTTTAATTTTGGGACTCAAATTGTCCAAAATTGGGAGGTGATGCGTCCGATATTGGAGTTTAATTCTTGTAATATTAACTATTTATTTGTCTAATTTCGAAAGTTGTTATGTGCAACATTGGGAGGTTATTTGTCCGATATTGAAGTTTAATTCGTGTAATATTAACTATTTATTTGTCCAATTTTAAAAGTTTTTTGGTCCTGTTTGATAGTGAACACTAAACCCATCAACATCTATTTCTAAATTGTATGATTTTGGAGCTGAAAATATTCGATATTGAGCAATAACTTAAATAATAACGAACGAACGAACAAATGTTTAATATTATCGATTCAATAGATTTATTTCTTTAGGTAGTACCGTCCAATACATAGTGTTGACTTTAGACAATGAACTGTTAGAGCGCCTTATTTCCTTATTTTGATTTAAAGTTACGCTATTAAATTAAATGTTCACTGCAGGGTCTTAAATTAGTGTTACAATTATGTTTCAAGGTATACTTGAAAGAATAAGTGAAGTAATAATTTTATTTATAATAATAACTGGTAACAATGTGTTCCATTGAGTTCGATAGTTTAGAGGCATTGAGTTGGAAATAAATAGAGGTACAACTAAATCTGGCTGGCGTGGGACCAATTTCGTTCAATAAAGAGATTTTATCCACTTTATCGTTCTACCGTGGCGGTATCTGTCTCTAGTGGTGGCAACTATATTGCAATTGAATTTTTTCGCGAATCGGATGCGAAATTGAAATGTATGACTACTCGTAACAAACAAATCTTTGAAGTTGTTTAAAAATAATTTTATTCTGTCAACACGATCCTTTTTAACTCAAGTTACGGTGAGTTAGCTAATAATTATTTATTTTTAGCCATATAACTTTACAAAATATAGATAGCCCTACCACCTAATTATAAAGATGAATTTACATATATCCACGCATACACCCATACACGCAAACATAAAAGGACAAGCTTCAAGACATAGAGTAACCCACTCGCATAGAGTGGCAAGCCTTATGGAAGCGCATGAAACATCCATCCTAACGGGCCAGCTTGTCTTCGAGGCGTGAATAAATATAGTCCGAAGAGCGATGGTGTTGATTTTACTTTTTTTAGAGTATAAACTTACTTTTTTATCTACATATTGTACATTACCTTTAGGTCAACTTGTTTATTTCACGCCTCGGAATCAAGACGTTGCATACGAACAGTGTTAACAAGTTTCGCTGATGCTTCCACTCTATGTGAGTGGTTTACTCTAGGCTTCAAGACTTATAGTTATAGATACGGAAGTTTTCATTTTTAGAAAGTAATAATTTATAATGAATTTAAAAAAAAACATACGATAAAATTTTTGAAAATCACATCGATTCTATAATAGATGGCGCTATTTAAAGGACCAATATTAACTCTATTTTAAGTTTAATGTAAAAACTACATAATGAAATCGCTCCGTAAAGATATCAAGAAAAAGATAATGAACGTTTCGACCTATTAATTTTGAAATATTTAAACGATTATGTTTTGAAGAGTGTTAAAAATTAACATTACACTAAATATATTTAAACCTAATTAAGATATGAATACAATTTTTAAAAAATAGGCAACGTTATCAATCGTAAACAATAAACATTTCGAGATTTTCAAAATAATAGATGGCGCGTAAAACTTAAAATTTAATTTCAGTTAAAGTTTGACAAGTTATATTTAAATGACGATACTTTATACTTACAACTTTTAACAATCATGTTATCGTATGTTTAATTAGCTTCAATTTTAATTATATTTTGAGGAAATCCATAAAACTGAACCCGTGGAATTAAACCAAATAGAAACTACATTATTTTTGTGAATTTTAAAAAATTTGGGTCAAGACCCCTAGCAAACCAAAGACTATATTAGCTATGGTTTCAAAGAATGGCGTGTTCTGCGGAGAAAAGGTTGCCCAAGCATCAGCGCCATCAAGTAGTCGCGGAAGGAGTTTTTCGTTAAAAAAGACGCTCCCGACGCCGGTTGTATGGTCTCAAAGACTATATCAACTATAGCTATATTAACCCATTTTAAGTTCTATAAACCAAAGATAGATGGCAGAGAAGTGCCACTCTTTTAGTTCCTGCCGCGAATACTACGTGGTGCTAGGTGTTAAATTGTCAACCTTTCTACGACACAGAGAAACTGTAAAATAATACATTTCGAGCGTAAAAGAATCACCTCTTCCCGTATTGGGTGGGGTAATGACGGGGGTTCACTCTCAGCCGCGTATATTGGACGCTTCTGAAAACGATTGAACACAATTTTACCCAAAATCGTGTAGAGAGAAAAATTTGGATTACTGGTTCCCAAATTGAACAAATTTGTACCTATCGTCCTATGTTGGCACACTGTGTGCAATTTTGGACTTGATTTGGAACCTTTTTTCTAAGAGTGTAAGAGTTAAGTTTTTAAGTTCCGAACTCAAAAGCCTTTGCCAGAGGCCACCCCCTTCGGTACGAGTGAGCTAGAAGTTAACATTTATTATTAAAATTACTGTTCAATTAATAACGACTACAAAAACGAAATCACGCAACTGTACTCAAATTTGTTATAAAGGTAAGGACGTTTTCTCAAAACTCAAGTTAATAATAAAACTCGATAGAAAGCAAATGAAAGTCTAGCTCCAATCAATATGGAGTGAATTTAATTGAAGTTGATACGAACCATGCCTTTAGTTAGCATGTACGTGACTTATATGAAAGAGTGATTAAAGACCATATAAAAGCAATACAAACACTTTTTTTAAATATATGGCTTAAAAATAGCAGCTTTACAAACGTATGGCTTAAAAATAGCTTATTGCAGAATTCAAGAATTTGTAAATAGTTATTTCAAAATGCAAAATCAAAATTAAACTGTCTGAGAAACCATTTGTGGGCACTTTCAAGGAAAGCAAAAGGTACTCAAAATAAACCAAAAGCAAACATTGAAAATGTTCTTTCTGAAAGCTGTAGAAGAAAAAGTTAAGATAATCATGGAATTTCGAATTAAACGAAGAGTCAACGAAGCGGAATTTTATCTAAGAGAGCTCTCTTAATATAGTTTTAGCTCTATTTAAAACTATAAGTTGTTACGTTTTCTTAAAATTTTTGGTTTGTGGCATGTTTCCTAATTCATTGAAAGGTGTGAGGTTTAAATAGAATAGTAAAACAATAAATTTAAAAATAATTTGGATTTACTCAAATACCGCTATGAAATATTTTGATTCAACCTTCAATTTCAAAGAAAAATAAAACTCTAATACGAGTTAAAAGAGGCAGGAAACTATAGAGGTATACACTTGGAATGTCTAAGGTTCCATTGGGACGGTGATACGAAAGCGCGTCGAGAAAAAGGCGGGGCTTAACTACGTCAAGTGTAAGACGTAACGCGACATTTCAAATTCATTGGCTCGAGGTTTGACGCGAAAAGAATGCGTCGTCATGGTAACAAATAGGCGATCTTCCCGCGCAAAATACAATGGATTTAAAAACCTCAATTTGTTATCGTACTTAATATTTCTGCGAGCTTCATAACGGCCGTAAAAATCTTCCTTAGTCATTCCAAGTGTATACCTATATAGTTTCCTGAAAAGGTTATAATATTCAAAGAAGCAACCCTTTAAATTTTGTTTCAGATATCTCTAGTTGCAACAGCCTTAGAGTCGTTTATGCTAGAGATTTTGCAACCATTAACATGCGTTAGAGAACATACTGAAATTGTGCAAAAAAGGTAAATTGACCAGAATTTCTGGAAAGAAAATCTGAAACAGCCTTCAAATACAAATACATCAATTAAGGTCAGGTCACACGTTGACCACGAAATTAATTCAGTTTGGGTAGATTTACTTGGTTTAAATTTTGAATTTGAATTTTAATGTTTAAGAAATTATTCTGAAATATATTTCTAGTCTTCTGTTATCGACTTCAAAATTTCCGAATGCTCATTTAAAATTTTCCCCTGATTTAAAAATCAATTTTGAAAAAGTTTATTTCGAGCATTGAAGTAAAGATACACGTAACATTGAAAAGCACTTGGCGGACTTTACTTCGTTCCCGCTTCACAGTCATATAATTCTGCTAGGATTTCCGGTTGTTACAAAATCTTCGAAAGTCGAACATTTAACTTGTTCCAATTGTCTACAATTATGTAACATTTTAAGAAACGAGGCAAAGACCACATTTTCGCTTTCAAATTGCTGTGTACAAGTTGAGTAGATTTTATCACGAAATAAGTGGCAAAGCAGCATTAAAGCAAGAACACTTTGGTCGAGATTAAAACAAAACGAATTTACTAACAATAATTACATTGAACAGGTTGAAAAGTTAAAATGACAATAATCGTAATTTATCTGGAGCTTCTATACTAAGAATTATTAGCGCCTTTGATTTTTTATCGTTAGTCGAGGTAAGAATTCATTTTCTTTTACCATTTTTTACCGAGATAGTTGCGACACAAGTCTTAGGCCCTTAACGGTTTACTGCGTAATAACTGGTGGCTTCACCGGGGTGTCGGGGTCCGCCCAGTGGCGTACTTGGAGATGTGAGCCATGGTCGAAGGGTCTACCGCCCACCACCCCCCTCCGACTCTGGTCAGCTCCGTCTTTTGTACCTTCACTTCCTGGCGTTGGCTCCCGTTCTATGTGACTTGTGTGTCTGTTGATGGTTCTTTAGCAACCATCCTTATTCCCACGGCTGTCCTCGACGTGGGCCCATTGCTGCGCCTTTCGGAGGATTGGGTGTCTTGCAACAGCGGTGCAACTGTCAGCAGTAGGGTTATTTCGCTTCCACTGGCTGTTTCGTCACCCGTCCGGGCTGTGGACGCTTGCGCGTGGGAATTATGATGACACCACCGCGGATATAGGACGCCATGATTGCTCTCAGGTACATAAATTCGGACACAATTTGTACAAGTCTTCGAGTGGTTTGAACCCTAATTATTTGAGTAATTACTTCCAGAATAATTTCGCTATGCTATTTTTACAATCAATTGTTGGACATGTAATCCAATATAGCAGGGTATGTAAATGTGGATGCAAAATTATTATCAACTTTTTTATATACTCAAAGTTAAAGATTGGAACACAAACTAAACCGATTATTTTAAAATAGAGCCCCCCTCTATCTTATGATGCGTGGGCCACTGCTCTTGGTGGGCTCCTAGGCTTCAGCCTAGTCAGCCTTATGGATAATGCGGCACTGATCGAACTGTGCGCGTTGTACCGAAGAAAATTATTATGGAATGGCTTGAAATATTGTATGGTTCGATTATATTATGCATATAATGTTGGTGATTTTTTATTTGCGTATAAAGCTAGGGTATTCTTCTTCGGTCCTTGAAAAGATCATCAGTGAATTGGACATTCTAATTTCAAATAACTTGATCTATTGCTTTGACTTTATCAAAAACCATTTTGTTTATCTTTTTTGATTTTTTAAAAATCTTCAATGGGTCATATTTTTTTAGTCGTTCACGTAGTCGAAATCAGTACCGGGATCATTGTCATATTTCTTGGAAGCTGTTGAATATTGAATTTGCGAATAATGTGAATGATGTTTTACTTCTGGTATAGCTGATCAAAGCTTTCCTATAAGTCATTATATTCAACTGATTTCGTTTTCAACTCTTAAAGGAAAACTTCAAGCTGAGAAATACGGTTCACCATGAGAAAGTTCTTGAAAAATGAATTAAAAATGCAATTTGAGTTTTCTCTCTATCTATAACAGCTAATCATTTAAATATTCTACAAGACCCCTTCGCGCTAGGCTCCCCCATTGAGCACTTGAAATCACCTCAAGGCTAAGCCGCCAACTTCACTTCGTGTCTAGCGGCGCTCTCCACAGGGAGTCTTGAAGAGACGCGAGTTTGCAGTTTGCTTTGCGGCCTAGTCTAACGTCTAGGAACTTTATAGAGAATATAAATAAATATAACTTTTTAACGGTGACAGATAAACACACAATTCCAAATTCTTTTAGTATTTATTTTTCAAGGTCTTTGTCATGTCGAAAGGTTTTCCAGTTGAAGCCTCACCTCCAAATTTTCTATTTCATTTCACCAAACGTTCCAGATAATTTTTCTTCAACCGTCTCAGTGTGAACCGATAGCTCATTAATTAAATTCGTATGGTTTTGTATAGTTGATAATAATAATAATAATAATAATAATAATAATCAGCTAGGCTAATACCCAAGGCACCACCTTAGGCCTAAGTCATCAAGCGACTTTTGAAGCCATTAATTCAGGTGGCCGGTTACAATGCGTAGGAGTGTGGTGGCAAGCACTTCATGCCACGATAGCCAACAGCTCCCTGCACTCACTATTACCGTTCCAAATTTATAAGTCAACTTCTGCTTCTTGTTGTTCATTTTCAAATTGAGAAATTGCTATTTTTCCTCTTAGTATTTAAGTTCCTAATTGTTGTGGTTACTTTTTCCCGCTTTAAAACTTTTACATTTTGACAAATAATTTTCGCCTTATAACCGCAATAATCTTTTTAAGTCAACAGTTTGAAATCTTAGCGTAGCGTGGGAACTGGTAAATTTATGTTCTTACGGTTATTCAGAATTTAACAATGGCTCATTATTAGCTGCATTTAAAAAGAACAAAAAACCATATTATTGGACATTGACTTTAAACATTTATTTTTTCATTTTAGTATACCACAATTTACGATGTATAAGCTCACTGCATGCCGGCATACGACGAAATAAAGCAAAGCCAGACTCCATTGTGATTTACTCCCGAAATCTTTTTAGGCATTAAACTAAAACCGAGAGCTATTTAAGTAACTTGACTTAAAGCATTAGTCGGCTCTATCATTGCCACCTGTATTATGATAAGGCCCTTGTTATTAGAGAATGGTAATGAATCTATCTGATTCTTCGGAAACGCAACTTTACTGGAGAGCGTGGTGCCATCTATTAATGAAAAAAGGAAGCTAGAATTCAAAATAGCGAAACAATAACGTCGTCAGTGAGCCATTGTAGAGGATTATAATTATACAACTTATACTCTACTTAATGGACTTTAATCGAAATTATATATCCCATATAAAATATATTGTTAATAATTACTATAATTGAAGCTATCGTCAAATATACAAACGAGCCAATTAACGCGAGGGGTATTTTTATGTCGCGCCTTTTGGGTCAAAATGTAGCGTAAGCATCTTGTTTTGATTTCGACGCTAGCGACATCAGTTGAAAAAAGAGCCACTTCACGTCGAGCCGACACTTGCTTTAAAGAGTAAGTTGAAAATAGATTTTCGGAATAGATATTAAGCTTCTTTATATTTTTATCGTTAATTTTATGATGGGCTTTCCGAAAATGAAACTAACTTGATGAAATACCGCCGTTTAGTTTATTTAATATTAATATTAAATTTTCTTGCAGCGCCCCACAACGGCATTTAATACGAAGGATAATTTTATCGCGCCTAGTTTGTGACGTCATTGACTACGGTTTTGTCTGAATTATTCCCACTGCATCTGATAAATTATATAATTACCACTAGTGTAGTAAGTCGGAAAATATTCCGCGGAAAATGACCGAGGCCTTTTTTTCCGGAAAATTTTCTGTATTTTTCCAAAAACAATAAAAAAAAGTTTTCATTCCATGATTAGTCTAGTATTGTTTGCAAATTTAAATATAGCGGCATTTTCGCCTCGTTTTTTCGAATCAAAAAGTAAAACTAAACCTCTAGACAAACTTTAAACTGATTACCAATGTAACACTATTAATGTTTTGTAGTTGTTTACTGTTATTAGCCATTTTATATCGAAAAAAAAGTAAAAAAAATTAGAAAACCTTAAAAAGTAATTTATGTTCAATTTTTTTATTTTTCCGATTTCAGGAAAATTTTCCGCATCTAATTTTTCCAGAAAATTAACAACGCTAGTTCCCACTATCCTACCCAGATCATTCTTTTAATATCATTGGGAAATATGGCGATGTCAAGAATAAGCGTGAGCACCTGTTTTCTAAAGTATCTAAGCACTAAATTCAGTAGTAGAATCATAACAATATAATAATATATAATCAGCTAGGCTAATACCCAAGGCACCACCTTAGGCCTAAGTCATCAAGCGACTTTTGAAGCCATTAATTCAGGTGGCCGGGTTACAATGCGTAGGAGGGTGGTGGCAAGCCCTGCATGCCACGCGAGCCTATATGGTTCTATAGGAGATTTTTCGGTTTCGACCACGGAATCAGTAGCATCTACATCAAGCCTATAAACTCTATGAACACGGTTGAAGAGGTAAAAAAGACCAACAACGTTTGGAGAAACTCAAATATATTTAATTAATAAGTTAAACCGATACGCGGTACTTCGGCCGATAGGCCTTCAGGGCGAAGTTACAAGTTAAGACTAATTAATAGAATGATTTAGAAATTAAAACACGCGACTTATTAAATAAATATATTTTAGTTTCCCCAAACGTTGTTGGTCTTTTTTACCTCTTCAACCGTGTTCATTGTTACCTTTAGACCAACGGTGGTTCTCGTTTTCTTGTATTTGCTATAAACTCTATGTTGGGGATAGCGGCCAATGAGAAATAACGTGAACATAGTCAATAACGTCAATCACCACGCTAAAATTTTAAATGTTTTTAGCGTTCTAATAATTATTTCCAATTAACTACGAAACGGAAAGCAACGTAAGCGCTTCATTTTATAACCAAATTAAGGCGGTAACAAATAATTTGCAACTTACTCTTTAAGTGTACAGCTAGTGAAAACGAGACCAAGACTAAAATATGCATTGGTGGTAACAAAAGTCTATAATATTGTTCCATAAGTTTGTCACTTTGAGGACTATTTTACTGAGAGCTAGTAACGGAGTGACGTCATCACAAGAAGAAAATCTCCCCCTAGCGAGGCGCTGTCAAAGGCTACGTGTGACGCGGGAGCGAGCGGTCGCAAAACGGCGACGAAGTCCGTAATGCAGTCTGTCTTGTGAATAGCTCTCACAAGGAGACATCCCGAAGTGTAACCCACCGATTTTGTTCAAACTCGGGGGATTGGTAGACCTTCATGTAACTTGAAAAATCCTAAAAGGAATTTATTCAATGGGCAACCGTTTTGCCATGGCAACGAAAAATGTTTTTGACAACAACAAATTTAAATTTTCCCATTGAAAACAACATGGGATTCTGAACGATTCCCCCCCCCCTGTGAAAAATTTCGAAAATGCCAAAAATAGAAAAAATAGATATAAATTGACAAAAAAACCATCAAAACTGATCAACTTTTGATCACTTTGAGGTCCAAATCCCATGTTATTTTCAATTTGAAAATTTAATATTTTGTGTTATCAAAAACATTTTTCGTTGCCATGGCAAAACGGTTGCCCATTGAATAAATTCCCTTAAGGAGTTTTCATGATACATGAAGGTCTACCAATCCCCCGAGTTCGAACAAAATCGGTGGGTTACACTTCGGGATGTCTCCTTGTCAGTGTCACACTTATGTAACAATATTATACATTTAGGGCGGTAGTTAATGGTCGCTCTTGAACGATAAACTTAAGGTTTATGACTGAATACCACGGTAAAACGAAACGGGGCAACGGAATTTGAGTGTCGCCTTCTTGGCGAACTTGTTTTCATCTGCCTTCGTAATATGCAAAAAGTAGGAAGACGTTTTCTTTCATTGAAGAATAGCGTTTTTCTGGTCCGTGTCCATCGCGCCTGGAAAAGTGGTCGCGAACCATTAGATATTCATGCTCCGGAGATGATTTCCAATTACTGGACAACTACGCGGAATGCATAATAAATGACCTTCCTGCCTTTCACCCGCTTTTGAATTCCTCGTCGTCTCTTTGGCCTTTTTAAAAGCTCCGAAAATATCAAATAAAAAGCGATGATGGTTCCGGGGCTCACTCCGAACAAATAAGCTTTCTTAATGATAACGTTTACTTACGATGAAAACATAAATGAATTTTTAAAATATTTTAATGGAAATTGCGGCAAACAATTTTTATTTGGTCCACTCTCATCAACTCAAGCTCTGGAAAAGGGTTCTATTTCGAAACTAGTAAACTTTCTTTTTCAATATTTAAAATTCCAATTTAGTTTGAAACGTTTTATAAACCCATTTACTGAAATTCATCTATTGACGAAAATAAAGAAGAGGAATGGAAAATTGAAGTATTATCGTCTCTAGGTATACTTTACTATATTCCTCTAAATTTCCGGTAACGATATGACTTAAAGGGGCACATAGTCGTTTGAGTTTTGAGGGGTGGGTTATGTAATCAAATGTGTTCGTTGATATATTAACCGATAGTACACCACGCAAACCCCAAGGCTTTAGAACCTCGAGATACGTTTTAAAACTTTGTCAAAACGATAGTTGCTATTCGTCTTCTATATTTTCTATGGTTGGTTTGAATCCTTGTAGAAGACATTCGGGTTTGAACTAACAAACACGTAGTTAACAACTGAAGCGGGTGCAATAATAATAATAATAATAAACACCTAACGACTTACAACGCGTAACCCTTCTAAGAAGCCTTCGTACGCAGCATTTTTAGCGGATATTTATTATCTATTAAAATAAATTTATCCAAGATGGCATAAGAAATACGTGGCTTCGTATAGTTTTCCCGGTTTGTACGAATAAACAGGATGTTGCAAAAGGTTATGCAAAAATATTAAGGAGTTGTAGGGGTGAGTTGAGAAGTATGCCTGTTTTTTCCCCATTTTCCTACGATGAGTTAAAAGAGCACCCGAGAGCTTCAAAAAATGGCCTACTAGCCCCTGGAATTTAATCATTTTAATCGAGATTTAATCATTTTAATCGAGATTTAATCGTTTTAATCGAGATTTAATAATTTTAATCGAGATTTAATCGTTTTAATCGAGATTTAATCATTTTAATCGAGATTTAATCATTTTAATCGAGATTTAATCATTTCAATTACGATTTAATCATTTCAATTACGATTTAATCATTTTAATCGAGATTTAATCATTTCAATTACGATTAAATCATTTTAATCGAGATTTAATCATTTCAATTACGATTCAATCATTTTAATCGAGATTTAATCATTTCAATTACGATTTAATCATTTTAATCGAGATTTAATCATTTCAATTGCGATTAAATCGTTTTAATCGAGATTTAATCATTTCAATTACGATTAAATCGTTTTAATCGAGATTTAATCATTTTAATCGAGATTTAATCATTTCAATTACGATTAAATCGTTTTAATCGAGATTTAATCATTTTAATCGAGATTTAATCATTTTAATCGAGTTTTAATCATTTCAAATACGATTTAATCATTTTAATCGAGTTTTAATCATTTCAATTACGATTTAATAATTTTAATCGAGATTTAATCATTTTAATCGAGATTTAATCATTTCAATTACGATTTAATCATTTCAATTACGATTTAATCATTTTAATCGAGATTTAATCATTTCAATTACGATTCAATCATTTTAATCGAGATTTAATCATTTCAATTACGATTAAATCATTTTAATCGAGATTTAATCATTTCAATTACGATTCAATCATTTTAATCGAGATTTAATCATTTCAATTACGATTTAATCATTTTAATCGAGATTTAATCATTTCAATTGCGATTAAATCGTTTTAATCGAGATTTAATCATTTCAATTACGATTAAATCGTTTTAATCGAGATTTAATCATTTTAATCGAGATTTAATCATTTCAATTACGATTAAATCGTTTTAATCGAGATTTAATCATTTTAATCGAGATTTAATCATTTTAATCGAGTTTTAATCATTTCAAATACGATTTAATCATTTTAATCGAGTTTTAATCATTTCAATTACGATTTAATAATTTTAATCGAGATTTAATCATTTTAATCGAGATTTAATCATTTCAATTACGATTTAATCATTTCAATTACGATTTAATCATTTTAATCGAGATTTAATCATTTCAATTACGATTCAATCATTTTAATCGAGATTTAATCATTTCAATTACGATTTAATCATTTTAATCGAGATTTACTCATTTCAATTACGATTAAATCGTTTTAATCGAGATGTAATCATTTCAATCACGATTAATATCCGACTTAATCATTTGAGGTTGACCTAATAAACATGCTAGTGATCTGCCCCTCGGATTAACCCTATTAGAGCACGCCACATCCTCGCTGTGTTAAATTCTCGCTTTTTAGTTCATAAAACATAATAGTTAAGGAAAAAGTCTTCGAGCATTAACGCGAAGGCCGACAGACAGTGGAAGAGACGGAAAGTGAAAAGTGAAAAATAAAAAGGGAATGAAAACCGGCGGGCGGTAAAAAGCTAAACAGGAAAATAAAGAAATTGAGGGTATACGAAGAATTTCTTTTTTATATACTCGAGACTGTAATAGAGACTATATCCTTATACGCGTACCCTTGTCTTTAGTTTCTTCGCGCCTATTCTTCGCCACTGGGCTCGGCAGCGTTTCTACAATTCTTATTTTATTTCACGCTTTGGAGACTGTAACATCGCGTTTTTCGGAGTCTCGGCTACTTGACAAATTGCTCCCACCGGCGCCATTTCTTCCGTATTTTCCGGGCTATCTTGGGATTATACAAGAATAATGCGTTACACGAGTGCACCCCCGGATGAGCGCCCAAAAGAAAAGACTTTTCGAAAACCCGAATTCCGAGCTTTACCGATAGCGGCCACTACTTTACCCAACGGCAAAGACACTATTTCGCAATCTGTATATATAACGCGTCTCCGAGAAAGAAAAAACTCCGCCATTTTCTAAGAGAAAAAAAATTGGGCCGCTACACTCGACTAATTATCGACGCGTAAGATAAATGTAAAAGTCACTTTTATTTTTTTATTTTGAATGAGTCTTTTAATTTTAGAATTAGATGTCCCGTAAGGATAAAAATGAGATTTTTCGAGGGTCTTTGCGCTCGACGAAAGGAGGGCTTGAAAATTGGGGTTCGCGGGTCACCTTTGGGGAATTCTTCGTTGTCCGACTTAATTAGAAAAGAAACAGTTTTTGTAGCGGGAATATTCCCGGCTTTTTGTTCCGAGTAATTGTCCGTGAATAACGAAGGGTAAGAAATGAACCTCGACTCTCACCACCGACTTAATAAAGTTTTAATACGCTCGCATTAGGCAGGTTTTTGTCTGCCGAAAATGGGATTTTTCTTCGCGCACGGAAAATAAAATATTTCTATTTTTGAGAAAACCCTATTTCGGAAATAAATGGCGAAAGATATTTTAAGAAACTATTAGAATATTTGAATTTCTATACTATATCAATTTATATGTTTAAATCGAGTGGTGGTTCCGGTTTAGTACCTAAATGGTACGGTAGGTCGTTTAATTGAGATTTAAAAAGCTTACGTAGGGGGACTAAATATTTGCAACGGGCCGTTGGGCGTTACAATTCAAGTCTTGGTCTCTCGAATTTCACTCGTTCACCGTTTTAAGACCGGGGCTTCTCATCAAATCGTAATAATAATAAACAGCTTTTCAACTGAACGCGAGTCAATAAATAAATATACACCTACATTATATTGATCAACAGACGAAGTATTTTCTTGGCTGGTTAAAATAAAAATGTTTGGGGATAAAATTAAAGTATTTGTCGCTTCTATATTGATCAACAAAGATTGAAGTAGATGAAGTATTTTTTTGGCTGGTTAAAATGAGAAATCGCCATAGTTTCTCGTTTGGGGATAAAATTAAAATATTTCGCGCTTCAGCTACGATAGGGGGCATTACATCCGCGGGGTTGTAGTCACTTGTTTTAAACGATCCGCGGCCACCATAGCTTATCCCCGCCCGCCCGGAATCCCGTCCGAAGACGTAAGTTTGTTTCATACCAATTAGGTTACTTAGGTACCTTACCGATTTGATTGATATATTGATATATTCTAGATTGTATATGGGGTTTTTCCCCTTGCTGAGGTTAACGGTAATAGAAAGTATAGGGAACTGTTGGCTCGCGTAACTCGACCACCTGAATTTAAGTCGCTCGATGACTTAGGCCTAAGGTGGTGCCTTGGGCGGAATCTCTCGAGAAAAATGATATGGTTTTATTTTGACTGATTATTATGTAAGGATTTTTACAACCATTTAGAACAAAATAGTCTTTTATTAGTGTTTATAATATAATGGTGATATATTAGCTTTCGAGAATAAATCTTGGAAGACTGAAACGATTAGTTCCAGTAAATAGGAACTTCCAAACAACCTTAATCGTAGCTAAGGCACGTAGGCAGAAAAAGGGACTTATAGAGAAAAAGCTCTTTTCGTTTCGTCAAAGAAAAGCGATTTTAAGCGTCTAATAGGAAGAAACCCGACAGTTTAAAGCTATCATTTTATGAAAAAGCGCTGTCCTTTCTGGCTTTCTCCGCGCTCTATAAACGACTCTCGTCGCCGGGTCTTCCTGCGCTGCAAAATCAATCAAATGCCGCTTCTTTTTACGGAACTTTCTTCCGCTACTGGCTTTTGTAACTTTGCTACACGCCACAACGCTATACTCGGATCCTGATAGAAAGGGAATATTTCAAAATAAAATGTTTGCATCCACCGCAACAGTTGCGGTAATAACGGTCTCCTTTTTTTCTCAATTGTCCTCCCCCTCAGTGTCGAGTTTCATTACTTTCCGCTAGCGTATCTTCCATTGAGTTGGGAATAAATAGAGGTACAACTAAATCTGGCTGGCACGGGACCAATTTCGTTCAATAAGGAGACTTTATCAACTATATCGTTCTACCGTGGCGGCATCTGTCTCTAGTGGTGGCAACTATATTACAATTGAATTTTTTCGCGAATCTGATGCGAAATGGAAATGTATGATTACTCGTAACAAACAAACCTTTGAAGTTGTTTAAAAATAATTTTATTCTGTCAACACGATCCTTTTTAACTCAAGTTACGGTGAGTTAGCTAATAATTATTTATTTTTAGCCATATAACTTTACAAAATATAGATGGCGATACCGCCTAATTATAAAGATGAACTTCGTACAGTCTTATCGGAACAAGTCCAGCGTAACCATGGCAACCGAAATCGTAATTGTAATTCTAGCAGTACTATTCCCAATTCAATGGTATCTTCTATGGCTTTCGTACTTTTATCAAGGATCCTATATGTTAGAATGATATGATGCGAGGGACGAAAAATGGCAGCGCCGTCGGTGGATCACGCGCGATAGAGAATCCGTCTTTAGATTCCGTCAAGGACAAAACGTGGAGGGATATTACGCCAAAATTTGTCCTTGAGGGAATAGAAGCAAGATGTCCCACGTTTAGCGGCTCTCTTAATATCGACGGCCCTGCCGGCGTTTTGAAAACACGGGCTGGCCGGAGGGCTACCTATCCTTCTAACATATAGGATCCTTGCTTTTATGACGATTTAGATGGAAATTATTTTATGAAATGTAAACCATTCGTCTACAGACAGAGTTGTTCATTAATTTTAGTTGGTTTGATTTTATTGATTATTAAAAATTTTGTGCATCTTCCTCCTTGCCAATTGTTAACTAAATGCGTGGATTGGTATTTTCAACTAAAAATTAAATTATTCTTAGATAAATTTAATTAGCACTTGTAATTTTTTATTGGTAAAGCTACAGGAATTACATTTGCGCATTTTCGTAAATACATTGAAGTATAAAAGATGAATTAAATTAATAATTTAAAATACATACATTGATTTAATTTCGGCAATACTGCCCCACAGCTCAAATACAACAATCAGCTAGGCTAATACCCAAGGTACCACCCTAGGCCCAAGTAATCTATCAACTTATAATGCCTTTAAACAGGTGGCCGGGTTACAATGCGTAGGAGGGTGGTAGCAACTAGCAAGCCTTTCATGCCACGCGAGCCAACAGCTCCCTACACTAACTATTACCGTTAACATCTACAAGTTTTCATGGAAAGGGAAAACCGAAGAACTTGGGGGAAAACCCCTTTAAAAAGTAAGGAGAGAACTTGCAAACTCAACGCATAAGGAGTTGTTCCGAGATTTCACACAGTGCCACAAGTTAGTCTTGGTTTATATTTACATTGCATTGAACATCCTTATGCAGCTATTTCGCTATTCGGTCTATATCTTATCTGGTTTGAGAGCCGCTAAAAGTCTTTTTACCCCTCCGAGGTGACAAAGTCCCCTAGGAGGGGTTATACAATCACCGTGTCTGTCTGTCTGTCAGGCCTGCGAACGCGTTCGCATTTTCGGGGCAAAGGGCAATCACTGCGTACGAAGTTTCTTGGCTCACTTCGTTCGCAGTTTCTCTCCAACTTCTTCTGAATGACTTTGGGACGGACCGAGTGCTGAGAGTTATGCAACCTCTCAACGTCCAATGGCAGGGTTTCCACCAATTGTAAACGGTATTCGTCTTAGTATCAATTTACGATTTATTGGCGCCGGTCGGGAACCGAACCCGGGTCTGCCTCGTGCAAGAGACGTACTCTAGCCACTCAGCCACCAACGCTTGTTAATTTACGGTGTTTTTCTAAAAAACAGCTTTGGCGAATGTCCTTTACAAAGTTATAACGTTAGGTACTATAATTTATTCTACATCATTTTAAATATTTATAAATTATATTAATCTTATATTTAATTAAATATTTATAAATTATATTAATCTTATATTTAATTAAATATTTATAAATTATATTAATCTTATATTTAATTAAATATTTATAAATTATATTAATCTTATATTTAATTAAATATTTATAAATTATATTAATCTTATATTTAATTAAATATTTATAAATTATATTAATCTTATATTTAATTAAATATTTATAAATTATATTAATCTTATATTTAATTAAATATTTATAAATTATATTAATCTTATATTTAATTAAATATTTATAAATTATATTAATCTTATATTTAATTAAATATTTATAAATTATATTAATCTTATATTTAATTAAATATTTATAAATTATATTAATCTTATATTTAATTAAATATTTATAAATTATATTAATCTTATATTTAATTAAATATTTATAAATTATATTAATCTTACATTTAATTAAATTTTTTTTCGTTAATGCCCACCGTCGCTACGTTTGTTATGCGTGCGCATTCTCCAACTCCTTCTTATTGACTTTTGGGACGGACTGAGTGCTGAGTGTTATGGCAACCTCTCAACTTCCAATGGCAGGGTTTCCACAAATTGTTTACGGTATTCGTTTTAGTATCAATTTGCAATCACATCGGGCGGGAATTGAACCCGAGACCTCCTGCTTGACAGGCGGACGTTCTACGACAGAACCACCGACACTTGTTACGCTTTATTGAAAATTAGACCTTCAGCGTTATCGGAAGCGTATTTAATAGAGTACGGAATTTTGGTTTAATTTAAATGGAATAGGTGTTTCAATGAAAAATGATCTCTCTGCTTTGCCCCACTACTAAAGCGTGGTAGGAAAATACAGACATAAGGCGACTGAACTGCGCATGCGTCTTTGACGTTTCAAGGGATGAGGGGGTACCGACGCCTGAGAGCGAAATCCACGTAACTATATACACAAATCTTAAAAAAATACGTGGATTTTGCTCTCAAGCCACGCGGCGTCGGAGCTTGAATTAAAAATAGAAGCCAGGTCTTTTCCTGTGTTTACTATTTACCTGTTTTAAAGTCCAAAAGGTAAAAATATATTTTTTTAATGACTTGCTATATAATTCTAATAACTTACGTGATTTCGACATCTTTTGAGATACGAAACGTATTCTCCTAACCCACTCATCTCTTATCATATTTTCTTTAGGAAACTAGTGAAAGCTTATATTGTTTGAAGTTATTGTATTGCTAAAACAATTTGGAATACAACAAGTAATACCTCTCTGTATATATTTTTTTTATCCATCTTAAAAACAAAATTAATCGCCTAACAATAATAAAAACGCTAGGCCTAGGCACTTCGACTGCTTTGTAGAGTAAGTAAACAACGACAAAGTCACAATATTATCGCCTGGTAGCCCTGGCAAAAATACGAAAGAATAAAAATTCAAATACTAAATAGTAGTTCAGAGTGGTATGTCCCGTTGCCTAACGTATAACACCTCCATGTCGGAAAAGCAGTCATATATTTTATTGAAACACCTATTGAAATTGAAATTATTGCATCGAAGAAATTCTAATTTAGCGTTTTCTCTATTGATTAAAAACAAATGCGCCACCCAGGTTTCGAACCCAGGCCATTCGGCTTGGCAGTCGAGCGCTCTATCACAGAACCACCGGTAGCTGCTTAGCTTCACTAAAAATAAGACACTCATCGAAAGCATAATAGGTAATAAAGTCTTGAATTTATGAAGGCGTAATCTGTTTTTTTTACGAATGAAATTATGTTGATTTAATCTTGTTTGTCTAATCATTGGTATTGTTGGTTTTTTCTGTCTTATATTTGTATCTACTATTTTTTAAGTTTATTTCCTTTTCCCCACAAAATCGTCCAATCTTAGAGCTTATCCGGTTTCATTATAATAACGTGAAAAATCGTATTTGTGAATGGTACGATGTTGCGCTTCTTGATATTATATTTTCTATTGCTTCATTTTTAAGTATTTGAACTAATTTATTGCTTGACTGCGTTATAATATTTTTCTATGAATTATTTTGATTCTGAAGTCTGATTGCTTGACTGCGTTATAATATTTTTCTATGAGTTTTGTTTCTGAAGTCTGATTGATTGGGTTGTTATTGTGTATTTTTCTATTCGTTATTTTTATTTTTTGATACTCTAATATTTTAAACTGGATATAGTATAACGTTACTTCTGCGTATTTCGAATGTGCGTGACGTGGAGGGTATTTTCACGTTTTATTAGGATCAGTTTTTTTAAATTTAAATATCTTTCTTTGTATTTTATTTCGTTTTTTCAGTCGTATATTTTTATCGAGTTGTATACATCGTGCGCTTACACTTATGTTGGTCTGGCTTTTAACTGGGTCGTCATTACTTCGTAATTTATTTTAAACGTTTTCTCGACTGATTAAGATGTTTAATTTGAAATAAAATGAGCGTTAAAGATGCGGCAAGTATTTCGTAAGCGAGAAAAATACAAATACCCTCTGTAGATATTTCTTTCATTAAAATTGGCTTCGTATTATATTTAACTGATAAACTTGTACCGTAAATAGGGTTAAATTCAATTGTGCATTGTTTTAGTAAGTCTAACTCACTGTTGTAACTACTTAATTTATAATATTCTGAATAAATTTTACTCGGTTGTTTCGTCTCAATTATTTTAATTATAATTAAAATTTTATACCGGGCGGGATTGAACCTGGATTACGTTTTTAGTAAATAACTCTGAATTGCGGAGATTTATCTTTAAGGGTCATCTCGAGAAATTAATACCGCTAGTTGATTTTGTTATCTCGCTTTTTAGTTCCACATCGAAATATTGCTATGACCGAAATGTAGTATTTGTAGTAGTAGTAGTAGTACTAGTAGTGTATTGGCGCGGCAGCATTAGAGATGGCGCTAGCGTAGAGATAATATGTATATTCGAAGACATCGGCACACGGCCGAAATAAAAAATCTTTTTACGAATGAATATAATATTCAAGCGCTAACCACAAATCACACGCTATTTTATCGTTACCATGGCGATTATTTATTTATTTTAGAAAATACGTGAAAATAACTTCTACTAAGGATGATAAAATACGCGAAAAAGTATATTAGTCCATAATTAAAAGGGATAATATAGCTAAATCCTAAACAAATTTGAATAAATTAAAAAACTTACTAATAACTCGTACCAATAGGTCTTCGAGTAAACAAACAAGTTGGCAAGCCAAAATATACCTCTCCTCGGAAGAATTGTCCCTAGTGGTATTAATTTCTCGAGATAACCCGTAAAGATATCTTCGCAATTTAAGAGTTATTTTTAAAAAATGTTATCCCAGTTCTATCCCGTCCGGTATAAAATTTTAATTATAATTAGAATAATTGAGACGAAACGACCAATTTTAATTTATTCAGAATATCATAAGTTAAGTAGTTAGAACAGTGAGTTAGACGTACTATAACAATGCACAATTGAATTCAACCCTTTTTACAGAACAAGTTTATCAGTTAAATATAATACGAAGCAAATTTTAATGAAAGAAATATCTACAGAGGGTATTATAACCACCGTTCGCTTTTTGGTTTATAATTTTAACGGAATCGGGCCGATTTTAATTAAACGATAGTTTATCGAAATTTTGTTAAAAGAATATTCCCTAAGGCCGCGCGATAAATTTACGAGAATAATTTCCCGTCGCCGTTATATCGAAAATTTATTTGATTCGGGATTGCCAGAACTGTAATGTTGTGGGCGAGTGATTAGAAAATAAAATGGCAACCAGAATTATGCAAAATTATAAATGTTTATTTTTATTCAGAACAGTCTATGGAACGTTCTAGATTTAACTTTCATCAATAACCCAACAATATATATCCCTTTTACGTAATTGTACAGAACTGGTACTAAGACTAGTATTGTCTTAGTTCATCGTGATTGAAAAATAAACCAAAACACACTTACACTTAAGTAAATATCATAAATTATACCGAGTAATTTCAACTAAATTCAAACTACCTAACTATAAACTCTGTCTTAATTAACAGCTGAGAGCTGTTCGCTACTAATTACTTCCAATCTACTTAATTACCCTCACAGGTTGAATTGATAATTTCAAGGGTATAATTAGGTTATTCCAATTCAAAAAATAATAACAATCAATTTTATCTTACAGCTGACTTGAGTTAGTTCACAATTACTTAAACACTTTCAGTCTTAAACACTGACTGTTCATACACTGAAGTCCATTCACTCACGTTCCAAACGCGAAACACAATTAAAACCGCAAAGTTACCTCATAACTTTGGACCGACACCAGGACCCCGTCCTGTAGTAGTTCGTCTGACAGCCAAGAACTAAGAAAGACTAAATCTTCTGTATTGATGGCAACGGCCTTATATACTGTTATTTTGTGTTTTTTTTTGACCCGTCGAGATTTGACTAAAGTTCGAAAAATTGAAGAGATTATATTTTTTACCCGGTTTGATTGATAGTTCTCCATACGGTGGCGCTATATTATTACTTACTTATTAGTTTCCGCGGGAGTTTTGAATAATTATCCTTTTTCTAAGCAATATTAAAAGGTAACAATGAACTACTTTTTGTGTTTTAACGAAATTTTGTTAAGAATTTAACAAAAATTTAAAACAAAACAAAAAACCGTACCAAAGAATAAACAAACAAAGTTCAATAAACAATATATACAGATATTGTTTTAATCCGTTTAGTAAAAAAACCCGCGTTATCATAATTGTTCCTTTACTTTAATATTTTCCCTAAGGAAGTCAATGGCTCGGCGATGAACTATCCGCATTGTTACAATGCGACCCGAGTTCAATTCCTGATCACGATCAAATTTTACATAAAAATACTAAAATATTTAATTAAATATAAGATTAATTTAATCTATAAATATTGAATTAAATATAAGATTAATTTAATCTATAAATATTTAATTAAATATAAGATTAATATAATTTATAAATATTTAATTAAATATAAGATAAATCGCAAATTGATACTAAGACGAATACCGTGTACAATTGGTGGAAACCCTGCCATTGGACGTTGAGAGGTTGCATAACACTCAGCACTCGGTCCGTCCCAAAGTCATTCAGAAGAAGTTGGAGAGAAAACGCCCATACAAACACAACAGACCCAACATCCACAACCTTCATAACGCAAACACAACAAACTCCACACCCACAACATTCACAACACGAACTCAACATTCACAACAAACTCAACACCCACAACCATCACAACACGACCTCAACATTCACAACCTACACATAAACATTACAATAACGGAATATCCAATCAAACTGAGTTAAAACTGTCGCGACGGTGAGCGTTGACGAAAAAAGACCAACCAAACCCAACCCAACCGCAAAGCAATCCGTTAACGCTCACCGTCACACGGTGGTTTTGCCAACCCTTCGAGAAACTGCGAACGCAGTGAGCCAAGAAACTGCGTACGCGTTCGCAGGCCTGACAGACAGACCCACAGACAGACAGACAGACACGGTGATTGTATAACCCCTCCTAGGGGACTCTGTCCCCTCGGAGAGGTAAAAACGCGAAACTCGGATCAAATAGATCTTCGAGTAATAAACTAAATTAAAAATAATTTTAAAATAATTTTAATTTAATAATATTTTTAATTTAGTTTATTATTTGGTCCGAATTTCGCGTTTTTTGTTTGCTCGAAGACCTATCGGTACGAGTTATTAGTAAGTTTTTTAATTTCTTCAAATTTGTTTAGGATTTAGCTATATTATCCCTTTTAATTATGGACTAATCTACTTTTTCGGGTATTTTATCATCCTTCTCACAGTCCATAGGTGGTTTCTTCTAACTTAACTTCTACTAAACCTACTAAAAAATGAATTCAAACGAAAAATAGCGCGTTCACGTCCCAACAAAATTATTTTGTAGCACTTGAGTTTTTTTTTATTTCGGCCGCGTGCCGATGTCTGTACTTGCTTTAAAATGTTTGCTCATTCTAATGAATCATTAATTAGCCATAGTTAAAATTTCGTGCAACCAACACTTTAAGGTATTAAAATTTTATTTTATATTAAGGGGTCGTAACTTCGAAATGGTGTCCTAAATCAAAAAAATGCCATAGAACATTTTCGTCTCAAAATAATCTGTAGAACCTGTAGACGCTCGTTCCTACCACCATTTAGGGAACACCCTGTATTATTTGTATATTAAACTGGACTCTCCGTATTCGAGACGAAAAGTTAATTCTCACGAGATATTTTCATTGGTTTCTCAATACGCTTGCGAGAAATCGCTATAGAGGGCAGCGTTGCCAGACATACGAAAACTATCGTCCTTGTCGATAATATTGAACCGATTTTTCGAACGTCCAATGTTTTGGATATTAATTTTCAATATATTCCGCGACTCTATCATAGCCGGACATGTAACGTGCAAAGACGATCAATAGACGGGTTAAGCCAACACCTGAAAACGTGTAGGGGGAACTAGTAGGGCTCGTAGATGTACCTTTGTGTGTACAGCCTGCACCTTCTACAAGTTCCCTCTACACGTTTTCTGGACATTTTCTAGTGCGGGCTTAACCTCTCTAATATACATAAGTACGCCTTTATAAATGACTGTACCTCTTTCCCGGTTCATAGGCGCTGGTTATGGCTCGCGAGTTAGTCCTTGTCGAAACCAGTTGTCATGGCGTATTTGTTTCAATTTAATTGGTAGAAACTGGCATTCAAACCGGCTTAAAAGGATTTTTATTCTCTTGTGTGACCGTGGTTTGCGTCGCCATTGCTACCTTATTTCCAAAACAAGGTATCTTAAAATATTCGCTTTAAGTAAAAAATAAGGTCCATTACTCAATTAACGCGTTTGCGTTTCGCTGCTTTATTTCTAAAACCAGGTATCTCAAAAAATTCGGTTTGAGTAAAAAATAATGACAACTAACGCGTTCGCGTTTCTCTATGTTATTTCTAAAACCAGGTACGTAAAACAATTCAGTTTCGGTATATTTTAAAATTTTACGAAAAATTATTTAATTTTTAAGAAGGTTAATTTATTTTATGTTATACGTGTAAAAATAAACGGTTGTAATCTTGATACGTGGTGTCTCGATTGGATTCAAGATGTTAGCGGGACCAATTGATGTCATGAACAAGGACGTAACTTAAATGAAATTTTTATGACCTATATTAAAGAATAATTCTCGCACATACACTTTTCGCCAAGTGACTCGGAAAAATTTGGATGGAGTTGGTCCAATCGAAAGTCCTCACCCCGAATTTGTCCTCCTTGGGTACGCCTCTGGTCATAAATCACGATGCTCTTAGGTACAACTTCGTGGACTGCAGTCATGTTAAGCTCGCAGATTCTTTTCGAATTGTATGACAATGGAGTGCACTGGGGCCAAGCTTTCAGATCTTTTCCTCTTACATCGCTTACTAGCCTTTTCACATTCTAATCTTCTTTAACTAATCTAATAATGTTCCCTTCTCTTAGTAGAATCGGCTTAGTTGTGGTAAAACGGATTAAGTAATGTACTAGTATGAGGTTTCCTCTGGTTCAATTACCGCGTGATCTTAGCTCGTCCATTGGCTTTCATCGTGGAATTGATAATGTTGCTTGTAAGAATATATATTATCTGGAAATAAGTTTATCAAATTTATAGATCCGCATACATCAACGCAAAACCCAATTTGATCACTGAGTTCCAGAAATTTATAGTAATCCATACGTGAAATGCCTAAAGCCGATATTTAAATCGTTCGAGTTCCGTGTGATAATGCAAATTTGAAAGGAAAACAAATCAATTTCTGTTCGAAACGATTCTAGCGAACGTAGGCGCCATCTATGACGCGAGCGCGGAATTTGCTTTCCGTTCTAAAGAACAAATCGATAAGACTGGTGGCGGAGCATACGTAACCAACCCAAAATGATCAATAAATGTTTAATTTAAAAACAAAAGGCAAATGTTTTTGCTTAAATTTCTAAAATTAACAATAAATATAGTTCAGCCATTTTAAATGAGTTTACCTAATTTGGTATTGTTTAATTTACTTTTACTTTTAAATTTTGAGCGGCGGAATCAATATCGATTGGTGCCCAGCGAAGGAACGTGGTATTATGTCTCAGTGAAATAAATACTATATTGCCAAAGTTTACGTTTTAGATCTAATGCCTTTACAATAAACATTAAGAGGGCTAAAATAATTAGGGTTTTATGTGTTATATTATAGGATAAACTTTTATAATGCGAATTCAAATATCTTATATTAGTGCGGTTTTACCATTTATCGCTTGAGAGAAAACAAATCTTGGATTTGAAGTATATGCTCAAAAACGTTTCTACAACTATGGAAAACTGGCTAAGCCTTGTACATACAACTAAGTTTTAAAATAAAATTATTATTTTTAGTGCCCGACGAAGACTCGTGCAATCGAGTCGAAACGTGCGTTGCGCGCAAATTAAATATTTCAAACTGTGCAATAGTGGATTTTATTTTAAAACTTACGTTTCTACAAATCACCCACATTTTCCTCTGGTGTTTGTTGTTTGATATTCACATGTTTTGATAGCCTTAGGTTCTTAAATTGACATTAAATTAAATTGGCGTATTTTCGTGATATTTTTTTTACCCAAACACGTAATGCAATTTTCGCAGGTTAAAATGATTCCCGGTAGCAAGGACCTTACGAAAATGATTTGGTACTATGTCTAAATTTGGATCACACTGGAATCAAATAATTTTGATCATATAGGAATAAAATTAAATTTCAAACATTGTAATTTGAACCAATTTGGGATATAATTTCTGAATCCATTTATTTTAAAATTATTATTATTAAGAGTTATGGTTAAAATTGAATGCTAAAAGAGACCGGATACTTCATGACTAAATTTTTTTTCAAATAAACTATGGCTTCGAAAGCTCACCTTATGTAAATATATTTTTAATAAAAACAATGTGTCGTTGACTGGATCCATAAAATATTTCTGGGATTGCGCATTTTAACCCGTAAAGAAAATTACTTGTTATTCTTAGAAAACTACTAATTAATCAGTTGATAATCACAAATAAATGCATTTGTTGTTCCTATTTGTACCTATTTTCGCTCGAATCCCAAAAATATATATTAAAATTTTAGGGAATAATTTTCAACTAAGCCTTGGCAATAAAAACGGCCAAGTTTCAAACAATATTTGAATGGCAACGCGTGATCATTATCGTAATAACTTGGCCCCTACCATCCCGGCAACTGATGCCAGACTTCCTAATGCAGTTCTATATTGATGCTTGAAATGAATACATTCATGGTACAATGTCAAACATATATAGAATCAGCATTTTCTTCAAACTTATGCCCACCAGTTCTTTCCCCGTGAAACTATAGTTTCAATAAAATTGGAATTAATATATTATCAATTTTTGAATAAATCTTTAAGGAAGCAATACTGCAATACGTATTTTCAAAGAATTTAATATATGAGAAAAGTATACATCTAGGACGAGGCAATTTTCAATTGTCGCGATTTTCCTGCCAAACCGCGGAAGCTAACACAGCATCACGCCTTGAAATTTCCCGGGTGTATCAATGTAAAACATCTTTAGAAAGACAGTATATGAACGAATTTTCAATCACTATTTGTTTTCCCAAAAATCATCGAGGGTACAGGCTTCAAGAAAAAAGCAATAGCGCTATAGGCAGTTGAATATTTCACTATAAGATACTAGCTATACACTTGTGGTATTTGAAATGAATTCGTCTATAATACAAAATTATTACAGCGTTTTCCATTTGATTACTCGAGATTCACTCCGAATCTGTCTCTGACGTCATAGATCTCGCCCGAATCGATTAGAGTAGAACCGCAAACGAAACATCCCATAAAAAAATTCCCGCGCTCGGTTGTTTTTCGTCTACTAAGTTGAATTTTCGCGTTTTGGTCTGCCATTTTGACAAAAAATCTAAAAGGAACACGCAAAAATTTGCTCCGATCTCGATCCGGTTGATCTGTCGAAATCGGCAGATCGGTTTTGGGCGAGCTCGAAGCACCCGAGAGCGTGAAATGGATCGCGCGAAACGTGATTGGAGCAGATCCGAGCACGAAAATGGAACATAAATTGTTGATCCGAGCGATCTAGCTAGCGCGGTTTCAGTTTCAAATACTTAGTCAGTACGTGTGTAGTCATTAACTTTTAGACTCGATGTCACGTTAGTTGGACGCGATATTGCATCGAAAACTTAATCTAAGACGGGGGAAACCTCAAGCAGTCGACGGAGGTCGTCTCGGACACCGCGCGCGCTGGGAGAGATGAGACTATTCCAGCTTCAATTACCCGCGAGATAAATGGAGAGAGAATCTCGTTCGAAAGGTCCATAATTACCGGAGAGGAGGCGGAGATATCCCCGCTTTGATTGATGGTCACCTTTGGCCGAGAGTCGCCCGTCTTCGGTAGATTACTCGGGACGATAGCCCCTTACCTATATAAAGAAAGAAGTCTCGGACTGTTGACATTGCTCCGCGGATGACACCGAAAGGAAACCTTACGGTCCATCGGGAAGACTATAAAGAAAGGTAAGATGGGGTGGCGGAGTGGTTAGCGCTTTCCCGTCTCAGCTTGTGGTACTGGGTGAAAACGTGGAACAACCTCTCCAGACTCCAGCGTTGAGTTTGCGAGTTCTCTCCCCTCTGGTCAAAGGGGTTTTACACCCCGGCTCTGCGATTTCCCCTTTCCTTAAACACGTGTTGAGGTTAACGGTAGTAGTGAGTGTATGGAGAAGTTGACTCGCGTGGCATGAAGGGCTTGTCACCGCCATTCTACGCGTTGTAATCTGGCCGTCTGATTTAAAGGCATTCAAAGGTGATTTGGGCCTTAAGTATTAGCTCAGCTGATTATTAAAATAAGCTTACCACGACCATGCATCGTTTCTTCCGATTAACTACCCTTACAATTTTGACTTTAACTTTTGTCTCGTGATGTTAAGTATTATTACAAACAGTTAATTATAAATATTGTTTCGAAAAAAGCATTCAAAGGTGATTTGGGCCTTAAGTATTAGCTCAGCTGATTATTAAAATAAGCTTACCACGACCATGCATCGTTTCTTCCGATTAACTACCCTTACAATTTTGACTTTAACTTTTGTCTCGTGATGTTAAGTATTATTACAAACAGTTAATTATAAATATTGTTTCGAAAAAAGCATTCAAAGGTGATTTGGGCCTTAAGTATTAGCTCAGCTGATTATTAAAATAAGCTTACCACGACCATGCATCGTTTCTTCCGATTAACTACCCTTACAATTTTGACTTTAACTTTTGTCTCGTGATGTTAAGTATTATTACAAACAGTTAATTATAAATATTGTTTCGAAAAAAGCATTCAAAGGTGATTTGGGCCTTAAGTATTAGCTCAGCTGATTATTAAATTAAGCTTACCACGACCATGCATCGTTTCTTCCGATTAACTACCCTTACAATTTTGACTTTAACTTTTGTCTCGTGATGTTAAGTATTATTACAAACAGTTAATTATAAATATTTTTTCAAATTTGAATTTTGGTAAAGTGTTATAGGCGATAGTAGCTGGTTAACTTACTTCGCTAAATAGAAATAGACGGATTTAGCAGAAGACAAATGAAAATTTAATTTAAGGCGTGATCGGTCTCTTTAGATGGTAAGGGGTCTTCCAGTCTATTTTCTTGATTTAGCTTCTAAGGTGGCTGAAAATGGGGGATTCAGGAAATAGAGTGCTCGGCTAGAAGAGCGATCTCTTTAACAGGAAACTAGCCCAAGTCAACAAGTTTCCAAGTGTTTGTTCGCGCTAACGTACAAAGGATTTTTTTCGAAGAACATGGAATTTTAATTATTTTTTCTCTCGTTTTATTTTACCTGGGTTTTCTAAAGGAGGGTAACAAATATTTACGTTTGACGTTCGCGTTTTATTGTCCTCTTTCGTAAAACCTAACTAGGAGTGGATTCGAGCAAATTTGTAAACAATTTAATGCGAGGGGTCCGACAGTCGTACAAACATCGTACACTCTAAAGAAAAATTATTTTAGAAATCTTCAAATCAACTTGAAAATCTCGAACTCTGGCGAAAATCAGTTCCAAGCTCTCGAAATCCACCTAAAAACAGTTTCTGATTTCTGAAATCACTTTGAGATTCAAAATCTCGTGCGATTAATTTAATTTTAAATGTCAGACCCCTCAATCTAATGTCACCGATTACCACTTTTTAATTTAATTCCGACATAATTCAACACAAAATTACAACTTTTCTATTGAATTCCGTCGTAATTCGATATAAATTACGACTTTTTTAATTTAATTCCGACATAGTTCAACACAAAATTACCACTTTTCTATTGAATTCCGTCGTAATTCGATATAAATTACGACTTTTTAATTTAATTCCGACATAATTCAACACAAAATTACCACTTTTCTATTGAATTCCGTCGTAATTCGATATAAATTACGACTTTTTTAATTTAATTGTTGTATTGAATTCATATACAACAAAATGTAAATCTTTTATTGCAAAAATTAAATAAAATTTCGAATGAATTTACTGGAACAATTCGTCCACGTATTTTTGGGAAGCAAATGTCGTAATCAGTTCAATGTTTTGGATGAATACATGCGGTAGGCGTTACCATCACGTTGGGATAGGAAAAACCAAAAATGTAGCTCCGTGTTTTAGGTGAAATTGAAAGTGGGTGGAGCAATATTAATATAACCAATCACTCATTTCTTTCACTGAACGCGTTTACCGTTCGACCCGCAATATTTAGTATATGCCGGCAAATATTTTGCCCTTTACATATTTAGGTACTAAACATATCGATTCGCGAAATCGAACAACGAGAAACCCCGGCTTGGGAAATGCTCGAATCAAATATGCAGTAGAAGGGAAGAAAGGGAATCCAGTTCTCGAAGAGCGCGCGCCGGCAAGAGATCAAGGGGGCCACGCCGTTTCAGTTGAACCCGTTGACAGATGGCGCCCCGCGGGAAAGTTTGTTTCAAAGTCCGGCGAGCTGAGAAATGCCCGGGAAGAGTCCGGTGCCGGCGGAGAGAGGCAGCGCGCGCCATTCGATCAAACGCTTTCGAGCATGACGTCCAATTCTCAGATTGGCGGATGTGGCTAACCGCCAAACAACGGTGACGCTCGCTTCATAAAGAATTCATCACGCGCGCTTTGGCCGAACCGTTCTCCCGACGAAATACTTTCATTTCGGGTTTCTAATTCGGACGAGTTTCTCCGAGCACGCCGTCGAAATGCCGTATCTGTACGTGGAAACGGCTGGATATCATTTGTGCAAAGGTGACAGGTACGTCAAAGTTTTTCCAGTTGTTCGCGTGGAAACCACCCTTATCGACAAAATACCCTCGCGATACGTTTCAATAATTCACGGAATTCAATCAGTCTATACGCTACAATATTCAAATATACCCCTTATTTTAATTCTTGTAGTTCCGAAAATATCACCCTACGAAATTTCCTATCTTGGAACGAACCGCCCTCTTAATGATTAGTCAGATCATAAATTAAAAGGGTTAAAAAGAGCCACCTATGGACTGCGATGCAAATAATGGTAAAACACGAGAAAAGGTAGAAAATTCCATCATGAAAAGTGATAAAAAAGCTAAACCTTAAACAAATTTTAAAACTTACTTCGAGGGCAAAATAAAGACGCGAAACTCGGATCAAAGAGAGCTTCGAGTCAAAAATTAATTATAAATTAAATAAAATAGCGATATTTTCGAACGATTGACCAGTTTCTACCTATTTGGGGAAATCGCGTAAGTTTTTTTAATTCCTATAAATTCGTTTAGTATTAGTTTTTTTGCCCCTTTTCGCGATGGACTTTTCTACCTTTTCGAGTGATTGGGCATTCTTTTCATAAAATATTAAAAATATTAGTACGAGGAATATTTTCAATTTTTATCGTGATTGTAAAATAACTGTGGTCAATCTTTGTTTGGATTAATAGAAAATACGGGGTGACCCAACAACATAAAACAATTGAAAACTTTTAACTAAATCTCTCTGATTGTTAAGGGTGTTGTTTTAAGACCTTCGTCAGCCCTGGGCACTAAGACTTTTGTAGGCCCTTTTTCCAAGAAACAATGTATTAAATTGAATTTTTTCATACTCATAGCTTTTCTTAGGCCCATTCGAACTGTCGTAACCCCCTTTAAAACTTCGTAGGACCTAGGCACAGTGCCCATTGTGCCCATTGTATAAAACTGCCCTGGTTGGGAAGACCGTGGTCGTCTTGAATTCCAGGCTCAGTGCCACAGTTAAGTTTTGCAATACTTAATTAAAAGTTAATTGGTGATGATGAATGAAACTGCTTTTGATCAAAAGAAATTAGTTGCGAATCACGTCGTTAAACCTCATTAACAATTCAACTCAAAATTTTCAAAACATTTTTAAACGCTAGAAAAAGTTTGATCTACATGTAAATCATTTTTTTCGCGTGTAAATGTAAAATTAAATGACAAACATATTGAAATCATAATATGAAATAGCATTTTATTTTGGAATAATGATTTTTTTTAGGTAATTTACCTGTTTACTTTTTCACATACGAAATGTGGATTTAGTATCCCACGTGTTTTTAAATGAGCTCAAAATAGGAGTACATTTTCTTCTGTTTAATAAGGTTCCATCTAAAATGACTTTGTCAAAAGTGGGAGTGAGACTACGTTGTTAGCCTTGTTTGGGTGTTGGCTTATTCCCTTCGAAATCTTATACGGGCCACCACTAAACAAAATAATCAATTTCCAGCAGAACCTGAAAGGCAGCGTGTAGGCCGACCGATAATAATCAAATGCCAAAGAGCGTGCTTTTTTCCGTTTGGTGTTTGGCCCTTATTGGCCCGCTGGAATGAGGTTAGTTTTTGTAGGCGCTATAGCGTCTCTATAATTTAAAATGATGTATAAAAGATATAAACCAACACCGGGCCTTGGAGGAAGTTGGCAGCGATATTTTTATGTTTACGTAAAAATTTCAACTTCCTCGCCATTTTCCGCATATACTCAAACGCAACGTAAAAATGTTATTGCGGGCTTGTAGCGTTTGTTTATTTCGTACCTCTACCGGTCACGCAAGTTGGCTAAGACTCGTTAGGCTATTTTATAGTACTGTTATCTTTCAGCCCTCTGTACGATACGATTTAATGGAGTATCAGTATGCGATTCTTTAAGAAATAAAAACGAGCAACGATTTGGGCGAAATGACGCGTTACTTCGACCGATAAGGCCTTCCAGGCGATTGTACCACTTAAACCTTTGTTTTATTTAGTTTTTCATACTCCCGGTTTAACGGTGGCTCTCATCAATTATGCAATTCTTTCGCCAGGAGGTATGTCTAGTCATTAGGAAATTGAAAATAAATTGGTACATCTAAGCCTTCATAGGTTTAAGATTGTAAGACTTGGCATGTCTTGGTCTATTGCCTATGCATCAGGAAATTGAAATGGAACGGCTCATCCGCGTGTTCAAAGTATAGATTTAGGATTTGTAAGACTTGGCATGTCTTGGTCTATTTCCTATGCATTAGGAAATTGAAAGGGAAAGGCTCATCCGCGTGTTCTAAGTATAGATTTAGGATTTGTAAGACTTGGCATGTCTTGGTCTATTACCTATGCATTAGGAAATTGAAAGGGAACCGGTCATCCGCGTTTTAAAAGTTTAGATTTTGGATTGTAAGATTTGGCATGTCTTGGTCTATTTCTTATGCCTTAGGAAATTGAAAGGGAACCGGTCATCCGCGTGTTCAAAGTTTAGATTTTGGATTGTAAGACTTGGCATGTCTTGGTCTATTTCCTATGCATCAGGAAATTGAAAAGGAACCGGTCATCCGCGTTTTAAAAGTTTAGATTTTGGATTGTAAGATTTGGCATGTCTTGATCTATTTCCTATGCATTAGGAAATTGAAAGGGAACCGGTCATCCGCGTGTTCAAAGTTTAGATTTTGGATTGTAAGACTTGGCATGTCTTGGTCTATTTCCTATGCATTAGGAAATTGAAAGGGAACCGGTCATCCGCGTGTTCAAAGTTTAGATTTTGGATTGTAAGATTTGGCATGTCTTGGTCTATTTCCTATGCATTAGGAAATTGAAAGGGAACCGGTCATCCGCGTTTTCAAAGTTTAGATTTTGGATTGTAAGATTTGGCATGTCTTGGTCTATTTCCTATGCATTAGGAAATTGAAAGGGAACCGGTCATCCGCGTTTTCAAAGTTTAGATTTTGGACTGTAAGATTTGGCAAGTCTTGGTCTATTTCCTATGCATTAGGAAATTGAAAGGGAACCGATCATCCGCGTGTTCAAAGTTTAGATTTTGGATTGTAAGACTTGGCATGTCTTGGTCTATTGCCTATGCATTAGGAAATTGAAAGGGAACCGGTCATCCGCGTTTTAAAAGTTTTGATTTTGGATTGTAAGACTTGGCATGTCTTGGTCTATTTCCTATGCATTAGGAAATTGAAAGGGAACCGGTCATCCGCGTTTTAAAAGTTTCGATTTAGGATTGTAAGATTTGGCATGTCTTGGTCTATTTCCTATGCATTAGGAAATTGAAAGGGAACCGGTCATCCGAGTTTTCAAAGTTTAGATTTAGGATTTGTAAGACTTGGCATGTCTTGGTCTATTTCCTATGCATTAGGAAATTTAAAGGGAACCGGTCATCCGCGTGTTCAAAGTTTAGATTTTGGATTGTAAGACTTGGCAAGTCTTGGTCTATTTCCTATGCATTAGGAAATTGAAAGGGAACCGGTCATCCGCGTGTTCAAAGTTTAGATTTTGGATTGTAAGACTTGGCATGTCTTGGTCTATTTCCTATGCATCAGGAAATTGAAAAGGAACCGGTCATCCGCGTTTTAAAAGTTTAGATTTTGGATTGTAAGATTTGGCATGTCTTGATCTATTTCCTATGCATTAGGAAATTGAAAGGGAACCGGTCATCCGCGTGTTCAAAGTTTAGATTTTGGATTGTAAGACTTGGCATGTCTTGGTCTATTTCCTATGCATTAGGAAATTGAAAGGGAACCGGTCATCCGCGTGTTCAAAGTTTAGATTTTGGATTGTAAGACTTGGCATGTCTTGGTCTATTGCCTATGCATTTGGATATTGAAAGGGAACCGGTCATCCGCGTTTTAAAAGTTTAGATTTTGGATTATAAGATTTGGCATGTCTTGGTCTATTTCCTATGCATTAGGAAATTGAAAGGGAACCGGTCATCCACGTTTTCAAAGTTTAGATTTTGGATTGTAAGATTTGGCATGTCTTGGTCTATTTCCTATGCATTAGGAAATTGAAAGGGAACCGGTCATCCACGTTTTCAAAGTTTAGATTTTGGATTGTAAGATTTGGCATGTCTTGGTCTATTTCCTATGCATTAGGAAATTGAAAGGGAACCGGTCATCCGCGTGTTCAAAGTTTAGATTTTGGATTGTAAGACTTGGCATGTCTTGGTCTATTTCCTATGCATTAGGAAATTGAAAGGGAACCGGTCATCCGCGTGTTCAAAGTTTAGATTTTGGATTGTAATATTTGGCATGTCTTGGTCTATTTCCTATGCATTAGGAAATTGAAAGGGAACCGGTCATCCGCGTTTTAAAAGTTTCGATTTAGGATTGTAAGACTTGGCATGTCTTGGTCTATTTCCTATGCATTAGGAAATTGAAAGGGAACCGGTCATCCGCGTTTTCAAAGTTTAGATTTTGGATTGTAAGATTTGGCATGTCTTGGTCTATTTCCTATGCATTAGGAAATTGAAAGGGAACCGGTCATCCGCGTGTTCAAAGTTAAGATTTTGGATTGTAAAACTTGGCATGTCTTGGTCTATTGCCTATGCATTTGGATATTGAAAAGGAACCGGTCATCCGCGTTTTCAAAATTTAGATTTAGGATTGTATGATTTGGCATGTCTTGGTCTATTTCCTATGCATTAGGAAATTGAAAGGGAACCGGTCATCCGCGTGTTCAAAGTTTAGATTTTGGATTGTAAGATTTGGCATGTCTTGGTCTATTTCCTGTGCATTTGGTATGTCTAATCATTAGAAAATTTAATTGGACCGGAGATTGTCACGTTAAAATTATATATGGAACCAAATTTGAATTTTTTTGTATAATATTGATAAGTTCAATTTTCGTTTTAGTTTCGCGACTTTCTTCAAAGAGATCTGATTCCCCGAAAAGGTTAATTACGTCCCCAGATCCCAGAGGTTGGGAAGCGGGCTCCCATAAGTGGTTTCCCTCTAGCGTAGATCATGTCCGGGCTCCTCTTCCTTATTGTATTTTACCCTTTTGACTGTTTATCTCAAAAGTACCGTGCCGATAGTCTAGTCGTTAAAGGGTCGTAAAAAGACCCCGATTGCTATTTTAGAGATTTTTCGTTTATTGTATAGAATTGGTGACCTTGTTTTGAAACATTTTTGTGGGGAATATTTTTGGGGAATTATTGTATTTTGGTGGGTTAGGGAATAATTCGGGATAGCCGCTAAGCCAAGTGTCAGGTAATGAAAAATAAGCCATAAAAAACTTTCCAAATATTCGTAGTGTCTAACGTAAATTTAAACTAATTGTCACATAAAATCAAAATTGCATTAATATTTGGGTTCTCCACCCATGATCAGCGATGGTGTAGCTTACAGATTACCTACACGTGATCTCGAAGATCCCGGATGTCCGGGGACATCAAAACCAGGGAAGGGAGTGCAAAAAGTCAGATTCAGATGAGTTCCGAGAGTGTGAGATCAACAGAGTATCCGGGTTTGGACACCGAACTCTTTCCTCAGTGCGCTGATAATCAACATAGTTCGTGCTTTGAGCGAATCCAAGTCGTGTTTTGGTCAAAATCGTCTTCTAGTCTTCCTCTGTGGCCAACTTCGCTTACTCTTCAATTTCCGTTTCCGGAGGTTACATCTTAGCGTCGGGTTTTATTTTGATTTGGGAAGGGTGTTGCTACTTTGATATGGGGATTGTCGGCAAATTAATAGAATTTATATTAAAATGACCATTGGCACGGTATCTGTTTCGATCATTTAAAATCATACCCCCAGTTTTTAAGTTTCCGGGAGCTCCGAGATCCTTGTTTTGGTTCATGCTAGAGGGATACCCAAATCTTATAAAAATTAGCGTGACATTTAGCGTGTAAGATTTGAAATGTCTTGGTCCATTGCCTGTGCATTTAGTTAGTCTAATAATTAGGAAATTGGAAGGGAACGGGTCATGGGCGTGTTCAAAGTATAGACTTAGGATTGTATGATTTGGAATGTCTTGGTCCATTGCCTGTGCATTTAGTAAGTCTAATAATTAGGAAATTGGAAGGGAACGGGTCATTGGCGTGTTCAAAGTATAGACTTAGGATTGTATGATTTGGAATGTCTTGGTCCATTGCCTGTGCATTTAGTAAGTCTAATAATTAGGAAATTGGAAGGGAACGGGTCATTGGCGTGTTCAAAGTATAGACTTAGGATTGTATGATTTGGAATGTCTTGGTCCATTGCCTGTGCATTTAGTAAGTCTAATAATTAGGAAATTGGAAGGGAACGGGTCATTGGCGTGTTCAAAGTATAGACTTAGGATTGTATGATTTGGAATGTCTTGGTCCATTGCCTGTGCATTTAGTAAGTCTAATAATTAGGAAATTGGAAGGGAACGGGTCATTTGCGTGTTCAAAGTACAGACTTAGGATTGTATGATTTGGAATGTCTTGGTCCATTGCCTGCGCATTTAGTAAGTCTAATAATTAGGAAAATGGAAGGGAACGGGTCATTGGCGTGTTCAAAGTATAGACTTAGGATTGTATGATTTGGAATGTCTTGGTCCATTGCCTGTGCATTTAGTAAGTCTAATAATTAGGAAATTGGAAGGGAACGGGTCATTGGCGTATTCAAAGTATAGACTTAGGATTGTATGATTTGGAATGTCTTGGTCCATTGCCTGTGCATTTAGTAAGTCTAATAATTAGGAAATTGGAAGGGAACGGGTCATTGGCGTGTTCAAAGTATAGACTTAGGATTGTATGATTTGGAATGTCTTGGTCCATTGCCTGCGCATTTAGTAAGTCTAATAATTAGGAAATTGGAAGGGAACGGGTCATTGGCGTGTTCAAAGTATAGACTTAGGATTGTATGATTTGGAATGTCTTGGTCCATTGCCTGTGCATTTAGTAAGTCTAATAATTAGGAAATTGGAAGGGAACGGGTGATTGGCGTGTTCAAAGTATAGACTTAGGATTGTATGATTTGGAATGTCTTGGTCCATTGCCTGTGCATTTAGTAAGTCTAATAATTAGGAAATTGGAAGGGAACGGGTCATTGGCGAGTTCAAAGTATAGACTTAGGATTGTAGGATTTGGAATGTCTTGTCCCATTGCCTGTGCATTTAGTATGTCTAATAATTAGGAAATTGAAAGGGAACGGGTCATTGCCGTGTTCGAAGTATAGACTTAGGATTGTACGATTTGGAATGTCTTTTTGCACAGCCATCTGACGAAAGTAAAAAAAATAAAAGTACTGATTTATCAACAAGTACTTTGTTATATAATTTGTGGTACGTCAAGAAAACGACGTAGGTGAAGGGAGATAAAGTTGGGCCCAGATGCCCAGAAATCGGGACTGACAATTTCAGGCCTTGACGCTTAATATACCCGATGACGTAGACATAAATATTTCCATATGTACAGGGCATTTATTCCCAAAATGAACGGATAACATACAGAAATTTCCTCGTACAGAAATGCTGGGAAATACTATGTTCTAATAAATTAAACATTCTTGGAATATTTTTACGGGGGCGAAAGAAGGTGAAATTTTTTTAACACTCCATTAAATTTCAATTATTAAAAGGACGAATGAAAAGTAATATATAGAAATATAAATCCGTAAGTCTCGAATTTGCCGGAGGTTTTCGTCCTGGCTCTCCGTGGAACAATGTACTGACCAGGTAGAGGGATCGATCCAAAGGCACGAAGCCAAAAATAAAACTCAATTATTATCCAGCAGAATATAACAAAGAAATTCCCGGCGGAGCCCAAATTTGGTTATAACTTGGCTAAATAAATTATTGATCGGCTGAGGACGAAGCCTACCAGTTGCTTTGTACCTCTCTCTGGCGACTCGACCCCGGAATGTTAGCCGAGATAACTCTCCCCATTTCCTCCAGCTTTTTGCTCCACCTTCGCTATAGTTTCGTTAGAAAGTTCTCCCTTAAAAAATTACTTTCCCCGCTTCTTGAAATACCGCAAATTCTTAATCTGCACTTTTTTTTTCTGCCGGGGATCTTTATTTCCGAGAATTCTCAGAACAGTACGTAATATATTACGTATTGCATAAAGCGTACGAAAAAGTTCCTCTGGAAGAATTTTTTTTCTAACATACTCCGACTTTCTGGAGTTCGCTTTATTTCGTTTATTCCGTTAACTGAAGTTCTCGACATTTTTAGTCGTACGCGTATATTCTTGTACCGCTCGTTGTGTAGGGGAAATGGTGATGGAAGAAATATTAATAACGGAATGGCATTTGGTGTACAATTCTGTTAAATGGGGTTCAATTTCGTATTGAAAGCGTTTATTCTGTTAACTGAAGTTCTTTTCTGTTTTAGTGGTACGCGTATATTCTTGTACCACTCGTTGTGTAGGGAAAATGTTTGAAATGGTGCTGGAGGAAATTTTAATAGTGGGCGGAATGGCATTTGGTTTATATTTCTGAGGTTACGCGTATATTCGTGTACCGCTCGTTGTGTAGGGGAAATGGTGATGGAAGAAATATTAATAACGGAATGGCATTTGGTTTTCTGTTAAATGGGGTTCAATTTCGTATTGAAAGAGTTTATTCTGTTCACTGAAGTTCTTTTCTGTTTTAAAGGTACGCGTATAATCGTGTACCTCTCGTTGTGTAGGGGAAATGTTTGAAATGGTGCTGGAGGAAATTTTAATAACGGAATGGCATTTGGTGGTTCAATTTCGTATTGAAAGCGTTAGTTTTTATAGTATGTGTTTCACGTTAAAAGGTGGTAGCTGCCCTTTTGAACAAATCATGCTATCCTGTAGTAGACAGTAAATTCTCTTTGCTAATAGTAAATTCAGTAAGAAAAATACTATTTCCGTCTCTAATTTGGTGTTTTCTACGGGAAGAAAGTATTTTTCGAAATATTGGGTTTACACTTTCTTCCTAAGTAATATATAAATACAATATTACCTGAAATATATTTGTTTTTAAGCCAGTGGTACGTGTTATGTTCACATAAGAGATTAGTGTTTCGAAATTATTACGCGAAAGATATCACATTAACCATTTAACGTTGTTAGTGAGTGTTTTCCAGGGCCAAGTGAGGGGCTACTTCGTGATTTCGGTTATCTTCGCAATGACTTCCTCGATAAAAAAAATTTTCTCTCAGCTGTTAGCTATGTTTTTGCGTCGCTTGGTCAGCTACAGTGATATCGGAAAATCGGAAAATTGATTGGTCGGGTAAAAAAGAGCGGGTATCAAAACATAAGAAACTCGGTAGCTATCCTCCGCTGACTATGTTGACATTTTTGCTTCGCATGGACGTGAGGGAAACGACTAAGATGGAATGGCTAGTTTCCCGATTTCTTTTAATGTCCGCGCCAGCAACGAACACGCGTAGAAATGGTCAGCGATCAATTAATGGTTTTAGGAACGGAAAACCGATGGCTAACAATTGTATTCAGGGTGTCGGAACATCAGGGAAGAAATGTTCCGCAAATTGACGCGTTGCATAATATATTTTAGAAGCCTTTACCGAAATTGAAAGAATTTGTAAAGGTACCACTCGACGAACGCGATTTTCAAACTACCGGCAATTACAACCCTCACCTATTAAAGAAAGGTCCGCTCGCTGAGCTCTAGACGAAGCTAGTGGCCTTCGTAAGCGGTTACCATCAAGATACGATTTGGAAATCGATTGAAACTGAGATTTATTCTATGCAAAAAGAAAAAAATCCAGCTTTCAATATTTCGAAGGATTAGGTAAATTGGCCGTGTCCCCCGTTGCTACGCGAACGCGGGCACGATACGCGTCTGGCTTCGCAACCTTTAAGGGCAAAGTTTGGAAGGCGGGCCTCGCAACTTGCCGTTCGCAATTACCGCCGATTTTATCGCGGCTGTAAAACGTGATGTGTTTGTAATTAGCGAGCGAGTTTCAAAAAGGAGCTCGTGTTAGTGGTGTGGAAGTAAAAGCCCTGGCCTTCCCCGCGGCCGCTGGCTTCGCTTAAAAATGAAAGCAAGTTTCGCCTCTTTCAGCCGTCACAGAAGTGACGCTTTAAAAGCTTAATTTGGCGATGTCCCATTAGCAGCCGTACCCTGCGCGTTTAACGCTGACGTCGTCTCATCCATTTTAAGGACTCTATTCCAATCTCTTAAGTTTTGATGACAGTGGATTAGTGTTCGAAATTACACCACGAAATGCCTGTACGGCTCGCCTTCAATTTGCCTCCTTATTTATAGTCCAGCATTTATTATCACGTCGTTAATCCCCGTTATGAGGATGGCCAAGATTGGATTTACCAGAGCGTGACTTTCCGCCGAATGGACTTCTTGTGAACCGTTAAAAACTTGATGGATTTTTTAAATAATTTTCGGTATATATTTGTCAAACTGCAATAATCCGATCCAGCTCTAGGTTCGTAAAAATTCGCGAAAGACGCAAACTAATGCCGCGATCACAATATTCGTTATCGAACCACTATTTAGCGTACTACAGTTTATAGGAGCTTTGCAGATAATTAGATCGGCTTTGAAGTGATTGATGATGTCACGTCTATAATATATATTGCTACTAACAATCTTAACACTGCTCCAAGTTCATTGTTTGATTTCCTAGTCTAAAAAATATAGGAATACGATTTCTCTAATATTTATAAAAGCTTACGTGTCTGTCTGTCTTACTATAGGCGTCTAGACAATTGGACTTCGGGTGCTCAATTATTGAGCGATTGTTCTTAATGTTCAAAGTAAGAAAATCACGCTATCACAACCTAAGGTCCTCGGCCCATACGATTTATTTAAGAATTCTTATTGCGTAAAACACAATCCGTAAGTGTAGTTCATAATTTACCTTTTTGCAATTCAAATAAACAAGTCCAAGAAATTAAAGTTTAATACTTTAAGACGCAAACCACTAAAAGATTTTATGAAAGATAATATATTGCTACTCGCCAACGAAATGGTTATATCATGATGGCACAAAATAAAATGCGTTTTGCATCGCCGTTTGCCCTTTTAACCAATTTCACATGTTTAATTTATTATATATTATATATTCACGAAAAACACGAAAACCTTTGGGAATTGCGCGGAACAAAACCATGGGGGTCAAGGGACCTCAGGTTGAGTTAGTGGACACGTAAATAGCGCTTTTCGCTTATTTTGTACATTGACAGCAATTATGCTAAGTTTGTGCGCTCTATGGCAAAGGGTGTGGACGCCTATAACGAGGAAGACAGACAGTCAGACAGACACACACAAACTTTCGGAACTATATATTAGATAAAATCAATTAAGCAAGTGAATTTGGTAACCATAGAGATCTATGTTAGTAACCGTGAAAAACACGCATAGATATAAGACTCTTTAAGATTGAGCCACGTGTATTTAGCTATTTTCTTGAACCGTTAGGCATAGTGTCTTGCAGTTGTTTCTTACTATTTTAAACTTTAATTTTACTGACTTGCGAATTTGAATTGTGTGGTGGATTGTGCTTTAAGCCCACGGATTATGTATTACACAGTAATAATTATACAGTACTTAGCTAAGAGCCCGGATGAAGGACTGTCTACCAAGCTAGAGTACATGGCGATATTTTAGTCCGACTTAGACCGTCAACTAAACTTCCCATTCAAATTATCGCCGTCGAGAAATAAATTTCTAAATTTCAATTCTATATAAACAAGTTTTCCCCAAAGTCACTCTTTTGTTTACGCCGAGCTCGCGTTTGGGTTGCTAATAGAGGTTAATCAGACCCCCGTACGAGTTTTAAATGCAACTTCTGAATGTGAACTTGACGAAACTTTCGCTAAAGCGTAGTGGATGGGTAGACGTTTCGCGTTTATATCGTTGGTTGATAAACCTGTGAATTGCTTAAGCGCTCAATCGC